>NW_027423164.1:0-22500 GCF_048934315.1 Petromyzon marinus
GGTTAGAGAGAGAGAGACGCAGAGAGAGACACACACACAGAGAGAAATACACAGAGAGAGACACACAGAGAGAGGGAGAGACAGAGAGAGAGAGACACACAGAGAGAGACACAGAGAGAGACACAGAGAGAGACACAGAGAGAGAGAGACACAGAGAGAGACACAGAGAGAGACACAGAGAGACACACACAGAGAGAGAAAGACAGAGAGAGACACAGAGAGAGAGACACACAGAGAGATACACAGAGAGAGAGACACACAGAGAGAGACACAGAGAGAGAAAGACAGAGAGAGACACAGAGAGAAACACAGAGAGAGAGAGAGAGACACAGAGAGATACACAGAGAGAGACAGAGAGAGACACACGGAGAGAGAGAGACACAAAGAGAGAGACACACAGAGAGAGACACAGAGAGAGAGGACACACACAGAGAGAGAGACACACAGATAAAAACACACAGAGAGAGACACAGAGAGAGACACAGAGAGAGACACACAGAGAGAGACACAGAGAGAGACACAGAGATAGACACACAGAGAGAGACTCAGAGAGAGACACAAAGAGAGACACAGCGAGAGAGACACACAGAGATACACAGACACAGAAAGAGACACAGAGAGACAGACAGAGATAGACACAGAGAGAGACACAGAGAGAGACACAGAGAGAGACAGAGATAGAAAGACACAGAGAGACAGAGAGAGACACAGAGAGACACAGAGAGAGAGACACAGATAGACAGACAGAGAGAGACACACACAGCGAGAGAGACACAGAGAGAGAGAGAGACAAAGCGAGAGAGACACCCACGGACAGAGACACGGATAGGTAGAGAGACAGAGAGTTTGTGAGCGTCTGTGAATGCGGGCTGACCACCCATCCTCACGTGTGCCGTGCCGACTTTCATAGCTAGCCGCTAACAGCACTTGCCCCGACAGTCTGTTAGAGGCTACACGGGGGAGCTTTGTCTGTGTCTGTATCTACGCCTCCTCCTCCTCCTCCTCCCTACCTCTCTCCCATCAGCCCCACAAATAAAATCCGGACGTCACTCAACTCTCCCTCGCATCTCACTCCTTCTATCCTCCATCTCTCCTCTCTCTCTCTCCTTCCTCCCTCTCATCCCTCCCTCCCCCTCCCTCCCCCTCCCTCCCTCCCTCCCTCCCATCCCTCCCATCCCTCCCTCTCATCCCTCCCGCCCCCTCCCTCCCTCCCCCCTCCCTCCCCCTCCCTCCCCCCTCCCTCCCATCTCCCTCCCACCCCCTCCCTCCCTCCCATCCCTCCCTCCCATCCCTCCCACCCCCCCTCCCACCCCCCTCCCTCCCTCCCATCTCCCTCCCATCCCTCCCTCTCATCCCTCCCTCCCATCCCTCCCATCTCCCTCCCATCTCTCCCATCTCCCTCCCATCTCCCTCCCATCCCTCCCTCTCATCCCTCCCTCCCCCTCCCTCCCCCTCCCTCCCCCCTCCCTCCCCCTCCCTCCCCCTCCCTCCCATCTCCCTCCCACCCCCTCTCTCCCTCCCATCCCTCCCTCTCATCCCTCCCTCCCACCCCCCCCTCCCACCCCCCCTCCCTCCCTCCCATCTCCCTCCCATCCCTCCCTCTCATCCCTCCCTCTCATCCCTCCCATCTCCCTCCCACGCCCCTCCCTCCCATCCCTCCCTCTCATCCCTCCCTCTTCCCTCCCTCCCATCCCTCCCTCCCCCCTCCCTCCCATCCCTCCCTCCCATCTCCCACCGTCCCCCCCCCCTCCCACCACGTCAGACGCCCTCAATTATGGAGCCGTCACGCGTCGCGTGAAGCCCTCACGGCTCCAGCCTCATTTGCGCGACTTTACTCAGACACGAACACGCACGCAGGCACAGGCAAAGCTCACCCGTGTAGCCTCCGACAGGCTGCAGGGGCAAGTGGTGTGAGGAGCCAGTAGCATCATAGAGACACAGACAAAGCTCCCCCGTGTAGCCTCTAACAGGCTGTAGGGGGCAAGTGCTGCACCCTATGAAGGCTGACGGCACTGTGAGCACACGAGGTGGTTGCCCAGCAACCACGCCACGCCCGGCCGCCTTTGTCTCTCCCCAGCGGCCACCGGCTAAGCCCGATTACTAATTTTAAGGCTGAGCCGACCTAGGAGAGGCACCGGTGGGGGCGGGGGGGGCGGTGGTGGTGGTAGCCCCCCCCCCAATCCCCCCCCCCGGGTACCGGAATCGAACTCGGGCTTTGGTGGTGGCGAGGGGGAGCGGCGGCTGGCGCTAACCGCGGCGCCACCGCTCCTCGCTCCACGCGTCCACGTGGGTTGATTGGCAGGGAGAGGGAGCGGGGGGCGAGGGGAGGAGATGGGGGGGGGGATGGGGGGGGGAGATGGGGGTGGGGAGATGGGGGAGATGGGAGGGGGGAGATGGGGGAGATGGGAGGGGGGAGATGTGGAGTGGTAATAATCCGATATCAAAGCGAGCCGACTTGCTCGGATAGAAACCTGCTCCTAGTACCCCTCGGGACTGACGGAGCGTCCCCCACAATTACACCCACCACTCCCTACGCAGTTTCAACAACCACCCACCGCTGCGACTCCCACTACTCACTCCACCACCACTCACTCCACCACCACCACCACTCACTCACTCCACCACTCACTCACTCCACCACTCACTAGACTCACTCACTCACCACCACTCACTCACTCCACTCGCTCACTCACTCACTCCACTCGCTCACTCACTCCACCACCACCACCACCACCACTCACTCACTCACTCTCTCCACCACTCGCTCACTCACTCCACTCCACCACCACTCACTCACTCCACTCGCTCACTCACCACTCCCACCACTCACTCCACCACCACTCACTCCACTCACTCACCACTCACTCTCCACTCACTCCACTCACTCACTCCACCACCACTCACTCCACCACCACTCACTCCACCACCACTCACTCACTCACTCCACTCACTCACTTCACCACCACTCACTCACTCCACCACCACTCATCTCACCACCACTCACTCCACACCACTCACTACTTCCACTCACTCACTCCACCACCACTCACTCTCTCACTCCACCACCACTCACTCCACCACCACTCACTCCACCACCACTCACTCACTCACTCACCACCACTCACTCACTCCACTCACTCACTCCACGACCACTCGCTCACTCACTCCACCACCACTCACTCCACCACCACTCACTCCACCATCACTCCCTCCCTACACCCACTCACCCACTCACTCACTCCAACACTCACTCACTCACTCCACCACCACTCACTCCACCACCACTCACTCACCACTCACTCACTCCACCACTCCCTCCACTCACTCACTCACTCCCACTCACTCCACCACTCACTCCACCGCCATTCCCTCCACCCACTCACCCACTCACTCACTCCACCACCACTCACTCCACTCACTCACTCCACCACCACTCACTCCACTCACTCCACCGCCACTCCCTCCACTCAATCACTCACTCACCCACTCAATCACTCACTCCACCACTCACTCACTCATTCACTCCACCACTCCCTCCACTCACTCACTCACTCCACCACTCCCTCCACTCACTCACTCACTCCACCACTCCCTCCACTCACTCATTCACTCCACCACTCCCTCCACTCACTCACTCCACCACCACTCCCTCCCTACACCCACTCACTCACTCACTCCACCACCACTCCCTCCACTCACTCACTCCACCACCACTCACGAACTTATCCACCACTCCCACCGCTCACTCACTCACTCCACCACACACTCCACTCCCACCACTCACTCACTCACTCCACCACACACTCCACTCCCTCCACCACCACTCCCTCCCCTCGCTCCCTCCCCTCCCTCCCTCCCTCCCTCCCCCGATCTGGCCGTCTCTATAAAGCGCAGTGTGTGCCTGGGGAAGTACCGTCGGTGGATCTTCCCGCTCCTCTCATCCCAATGGGAACGTCATAAATAACGCATACATAGCACTCGCACGCGCGCGCGCGAGAGAGAGAGCGAGAGCGAGCGAGAGAGAGAGAGTAAGAGAGAGAGAGAGAGAGCGGAATAGAACCTTGTGTGTCTGTGTGTATAGCGGCAAAACAACCCCCTAGCTCCTCGTTGGTGCCGGAGGGTAACGCTGTGGTTGGCAGTGCCGTGGGGGGAGGACCAACTTGAGATTGACCATTCCCCTCATGGCGTTTGTAACCACCACAGCGGCCAAATGGGGGCCTCTGGACGGGTGCGAGGGGCCGGTAACCCCTCCACCTTCCATTTAATTACCGCTAAACCACGAAAAAATACCCAACTAAGCTTGTGCCGGAGGCCCCGGGGGGACAGGCGTCTATGACGTCTCCTGGCCAAACCTCATTTGGCGGAGCCAGGAGATTGAATCGCTACCCTCGAGGCTCCTCCAGAAACAACGAAAAGCCACTTAGTGTGGCCACGTGGAATGTTCGAACGCTCACTGCGGAGGAGAGGCTGCCACTCCTCTGTCGGGAGCTGGACCGGTACCGCCTGGATCTCTGTGGCATTCAGGAGGTCCGGTGGACCGGCTCTGGCTTCTGCCACCATGAGGGGTGGACAGTCCTCTTCTCGGGGAAGGAGACTGCCAAACAACAGGGTGTGGCTCTTCTTTTGAACAAAAGAATGAAGGGGGCGTGGGAGCGTGGCGGTGAGGTGTGGGAAGCTGTAAGCCCCAGGCTACTTTGGGCTCGCCTTCCCATCAACCGGAGGAGAGGAGTGGTGGTCGTGGTTACTTATGCCCCCACCAAAGACGAACATCCGTGGAGGGATGCAGGCAACGCCGATGAGTCAGATGCCTTATATGACCTCCTGTCACAGGTGCTGGCTAAAGTGGCACCTCGGGATAGAGTCATCATGTTGGGTGACTTCAATGCCCGAGTTGTTCATGATGCTGGCACCTGGTCTGGAGTGATTGAAGGGCATGGGCCAGATCAGCTCAATAACAACGGTAGGAGGCTGCAAGATTTTTGTGCAGCCCATGGGCTTGTAATTACCAACACGCTGTTCCGGCATCGGCACATCCACACAACATCATGGATGCATGCCGGGTCCAAGCAAGAAGATCTGCTGGACTACATAGTGACGGACCAGAGGATGCGAGCCCATGTCCTTGACACCAGGACCTACCGTGGAGCTGATCTGCCCTCTGACCATCGACTAGTCATCTGTAAGATGCGCCTGCCATTCTTCCACTCCGGTAGTGGGTGTACACTCAGGACCCCATTCCAACCTAAAGTGGCCTGGTCTCAGTTATCTGATGAAAGTTGCAAGCGAGAATTTCATCATCGCTTGCGGCTGGGATTGGCATCGTCCCCCACTCCTCCTGATGTCGAGGGTAAATGGGCGAGGTTTAGGACTGTCATGCAGCTGCAATGGCTGATTTGGGTACGCGGTCCAGACCTCCCCAGAGACCCTGGCTGACAGAGGAGGCGTTCAGGATGGTTGAGAAAAAGCGACAGGCCCACTGTCATCGGCTACAGAATCCCACGTCAGAGAATGAGGAGGCTTACCGCAGCCTTCGCTCGGAGGTTCGGAGAGCCGTGAGGCGCTGCAAGGATGGGTGGTGATCGCGGGTTGCTGAGGAGATGGAGTGTGCCTCAGTGGCCCGCGGTCAGAAATCTCTATTTAACTCCATCAAAAAATTAACCTGCAGCGCCACACCTATTACCATCATTAGGGGAAAAAACGGTGATCCAATCTCCGACTCCCAGGAACAGGTTTGCAGATTTTCTGAGCATTTCTGTGAGGTCCTGGAGGAGGGAAAATCCCTCAGCCAGGAAAACATCGTGGCACAACGTGAGGATGACCCTGTTGAGGCTGCGGTGCCTCAAATATTGGAAGAAGTCACCCCCTGTGAGTGGCTGGCTGAAGTACCATCTGTTGAGGAAGTACTGAAGGCGATCCGGAGTCTGAGACCAGGAAAGGCAGCGGGCAGAGATGATCTCCCAAGCGAAATGCTGAGGGAGGGTGGCGTTTGTGCACACACTGCCCTATATGACATCATAACAACAGTCTGACTCCCGGCCCGGGTAAAACTACGTGGCCGGGAGTCAGACCCATTCCCTGTACACTTTATGGTGGGACAGGGATGTCCACTGGCTCCCACATTATTTAACATCTATTTTGACCACGTAGTTCGTGAAGCCTTCAATAGCTGTACCGGGGGAATCTCCATTTGGTACAGATATAATGGGAGGCTGATCGATGCCCGGGTGCGGTCAAGGGATGGCTCCCTATTGCTCAACCACGTTATGTATGCTGATGATTTGGTAATAGCTGCTCATTCAGAGGAGGAGTTGGAGACGCTGCTGCTGAGACTGGAGCGTACCACTAAGAGATGGGGCCTTACCATCAGCCCCACCAAAACTAAGCACCTGCCTGGGTATTTTGTACCATCTGACACTCCACCCCCACAACTCCCAATCGGTGATGGGGCAGTTGTGGAGAGAGTGGAGAGTTTCCCATACCTGGGCAGTGTGCTTATGACCGGCTCTAGTTTAACAGCAGAGGTCTCACTCCGATTCAGTCGAGCGGCAATATCTTTTCATCGGTTGCGTAACGCTGTGTGGAAGCTTCCTGGTCTGTCGCTCCGCACTAAGCTTCAGGTCTTCTCGGCCATGGTCATTCCCTCCCTTCTCTACGCTTGCGAAACGTGGACCCCCTTAATGGAGCATCTTCGCCGGTTGGAAACATTTAGGCAGGCCTGCCTACGATCCATCCTGGGTTAACCAGGCTGGATTGTGTGAGGAGCTCAAAAATCCTTGAAAGATCTGGGCAAGGTCCCATCGGTGAGCTCCTCCTGCGGGGAAGGCTGCGATGGCTGGGTCATGTAGCCCGCATGCCCAGCCACCGCATGCCGAAACAGCTTTTGTTCGGCCGGATCGAGGCGGCTAAACGGGCGCGGCACGGGCTAGAGAAGAGATGGAGTGATGTGGTACAGGAGGACGTGGAGCTGAGTGGACTTGCCGATGACTGGTACCAGCGGTGTCAAGATCGGCCTCTGTGGAGGAGGCTCGTGAAGGACGCTACTGGGCAGTTGGAGGCAGTCGCCCTCCAACAACAACGGAGGGCGGAGGAGCGACGCTCACAACAACGAGCGGAGCGCCGGGTGGCTAAAGCACAGCAGGTTGGCACAGTCAGTAGGGGGCACAGGTGGTGCACCAGCCAGTCATCTCAGTCCGTCGACCCGTGGCACCTGGGTCTGCTCCGTGACCTCCTGCCCGCGGGCGTTCGACACTTCACGTGGCCTCAGGGTGCACATAGCCTGGCACAAGCGTCGTGGTGACGTCACCGCCACTTAGTGGCGAATGGCGGTTGTTGTTGTTGTGTCACTGTGTGTGTCGCTGTGTGTGTGCCATTGTGTGTGTCACGTTGTGTGTGTCACTGTGTGTGTCACTGTGTGTGTGTGTCACTGTGTGTTTCACTGTGTGTGTGTCACTGTGTGTGTCACTGTGTGTGTGTCACTGTGTGTGTGTCTCACTGTGTGTGTCACTGTGCGTGTGTCACTGTGTCTCACTGTGTGTGTCTCACTGTGTGTCACACTGTGTGTGTCACTGTGTGTGTGCCATTGTGTGTGTCACTTTGTGTGTCTCACTGTGCGTGTGTGGGGAGCGGTGGTGCAGCGGTTAGCGCTACGCCGCGCTACGAACCCGGCACGACCCGAGTTCGATTCTCGCTCACGGCCACCAACACCACCACCAACCAGCGACATCGATCGTCTGAACCCGGTCTCTGGGCCTCCCCTAGGTCTACTCAGCCTTTAATCGCGTGGCGGTGTGTCGTGCGCGCTGCAACGCTTCAGCCTCCACGCTAGATGGCGCGCGCACCACGTGGTCTTTATGCACCCGGTAATCGTCACCACCACTACCACCGCGGTCTCTCCACTGCTGGATGAAGATCAATGCTGTTGTGGTGGTGGTGGTGAGGTCTCCCCTAAACATAGAGAACTATAGGGATTCAAAGTCCACGTGCGTCTATCACTGTCTATGGGTCTCTATGAGTCTCTATGAGTCTCTGGGTGTTTACGGGTCTCTATGAATCCCTATAGTTATCTATGGATCTCTATGCGTCTCTATGAGTCTATGGGTGTGTATGGGTCTCTATGAGTCTCTATGAGTCCCTGGGTGTTAATGAGTCCCTATGAGTCTCTTTGAGTGTCTGGGTGTTAATGGGTCTCTATGAGTCTCTATGAGTCTCCGGGTCTCTATGGGTCTCTATGGATCTCTATGAGTCTCTATGAGTCTCTGGGTGTTTACGGGTCTCTATGCGTCTCTATGAGTCTCTGGGTGTTTACGGGTCTCTATGCGTCTCTATGAGTCTCTGGGTGTTAATGGGTCTCTATGCGTCTCTATGAGTCTCTGGGTGTTAATGGGTCTCTATGAGTCTCTATGAGTTTCTCTGGGTGTTTATGGGTCTCTATGAATTCCTATAGTTCTCTATGGATCTCTATGGGTCTCTATGAATCTCTGGGTGTTAATGGGTCTCTATGAGTCTCTATGAGTCTCTGGGTGTTTACGGGTCTCTATGCATCCCTATAGTTATCTATGGATCTCTATGCGTCTCTATGAGTCTATGGGTGTGTATGGGTCTCTATGAGTCTCTATGAGTCTCTGGGTGTTAATGGGCCTCTATGAGTCTCTGGGTTTTAATGGGTCTCTATGCGTCTCTATGAGTCTCCGGGTCTCTATGGGTCTCTATGGATTTCTATGAGTCTCTATGAGTTTTTGGGTGTTTACGGGTCTCTATGCGTCTCTATGAGTCTCTGGGTGTTTACGGGTCTCTATGCGTCTCTATGAGTCTCTGGGTGTTTACGGGTCTCTATGCGTCTCTATGAGTCTCTGGGTGTTAATGGGTCTCTATGAGTCTCTATGAGTTTCTCTGGGTGTTTATGGGTCTCTATGAATTCCTATAGTTATCTATGGATCTCTATGGGTCTCTATGAGTCTCTGGGTGTTAATGGGTCTCTATGCGTCTCTATGAGTCTCTGGGTGTTTACGGGTCTCTATGAATCCCTATAGTTATCTATGGATCTCTATGAGTCTCTATGAGTATCTGGGTGTGTATGGGCCTCTATGCGTTTCTATGAGTCTCTGTGTGTTACTGAGTCTCTATGAGTCTCTTTGAGTATCTTGGTGTTAATGGTTCTCTATGAGTCTCTATGAGTCTCTGGGTCTCTATGGTTCTCTATGGATCTCTATGAATCTCTATGAGTTTTTGGGTGTTTACGGGTCTCTATGCGTCTCTATGAGTCTCTGGGTGTTAATGGGTCTCTATAAGTCTCTATGAGTATCTGGGTGTTAATGGGTCTCTATGAGTCTCTATGAGTTTCTCTGGGTGTTTATGGGTCTCTATGAATTCCTATAGTTCTCTATGGATCTCTATGGGTCTCTATGAATCTCTGGGTGTTAATGGGTCTCTATGAGTCTCTATGAGTCTCTGGGTGTTTACGGGTCTCTATGAATCCCTATAGTTATCTATGGATCTCTATGCGTCTCTATGAGTCTATGGGTGTGTATGGGTCTCTATGAGTCTCTATGAGTCCCTGGGTGTTATAATGAGTCCCTATGGGTCTCTTTGAGTGTCTGGGTGTTAATGGGTCTATATGAGTCTCTATGAGTCTCTGGGTCTCTATGGGTCTCTATGGATCTCTATGAGTCTCTATGAGTTTTTGGGTGTTTACGGGTCTCTATGCGTCTCTATGAGTCTCTGGGTGTTTACGGGTCTCTATGCGTCTCTATGAGTCTCTGGGTGGTAATGGGTCTCTATGCATCTCTATGAGTCTCTGGGTGTTAATGGGTCTCTATGAGTCTCTATGAGTTTCTCTGGGTGTTTATGGGTCTCTATGAATTCCTATAGTTCTCTATGGATCTCTATGGGTCTCTATGAATCTCTGGGTGTTAATGGGTCTCTATGCGTCTCTATGAGTCTCTGGGTGTTTATGGGTCTCTATGAATTCCTATAGTTATCTATGGATCTATATGGGTCTCTATGAGTCTCTATAGGTCTCTATGAGTCTCTGTGGGTTGTAGCTTCAACATTATTTAGGGGTAAGTGCTGTGAGCAGCGAGTAGCAGCTAACACACACAGGTAAAGGTCCCCCGTGTAGCCTTAACAGATTGCTGGGGCAAGTGCTGTTAGCAGCGAGTAGGGGCTACTACACACAGGTAAAGGTCCCCCGTGTAGCCTTAACAGACTGCTGGGGCAAGTGCTGTTAGTAGAGAGTAGCAGCAAGGATGAAAAAGTTGCGCTGTAGTACAGTAGGTGGAGTGGGTGGGTTGTCAGCACCACGCCGGGCCGCCTTTGTCTCCCTAGAACACATCAGAAGGGTAGACATTCACAGCAAGCGACAGAGCCAGAGAGACAGAGAGAGAGAGACACACACACACAGAGACACACAGAGAGAGAGAGACACAGAGTGACAGAGAGAGAGAGAGGGACAGGGAGAGAGACACACAGAGACACACACAGAGAGAGAGACAGACACAGAGTGACAGAGAGACAGAGAGAGACAGAGACACACAGAGAGAAAAGAGAGAGACAGAAAGAGACAGAGAGAGAGACACAGAGACAGAGACAGACAGAGAGACAGAGAGAGACAGAGACACACAGAGAGACAGAGAGAGACAGAGAGAGACAGAGAGAGACACAGAGACAGAGACAGACAGAGAGACAGAGAGAGACAGAGACACACAGAGAGACAGAGAGAGACGGAGACAGAGACAGAGAGACACAGAGAGAGACACAGAGACAGAGACAGACAGAGACACAGAGAGACAGAGACAGAGAGAGACAGAGACACACAGAGAGACAGAGAGAGAGACACACACAAAGAGAGAGACACACACAGAGAGAGAGACACACACAGAGAGACAGAGACACACAGACAGAGAGAGACAGAGACACACAGAGAGACAGAAAGACACACAGAGAGACACACAGAGAGACAGAGACACACAGAGACACACAGAGAGACAGAGAGAGATAGCGAAAGACATAGACACACAGAGACAGAGACACAGAGACAGAGAGAGATAGAGACACACAGAGAGACAGAGACAGAGAAACAAAGAGACACACAGAGAGACAGAGACACACATAGATACACAGAGAGACAGAGATAGAGAGACCCACAGAGAGAGAGACAGAGAGACACACAGAGAGACAGAGACACACAGACAGAGATAGACAGAGACACACAGAGAGACAGAGAGACAGAGAGACACACAGAGAGACAGAGACACACAGAGAGACAGAGAGAAAGAGAGAGACAGAGAGACACACAGAGAGACAGAGAGAAAGAGAGTGACACAGAGACACACAGAGAGACAGAGACACACAGAGACACACAGAGAGACAGTGAGAGATAGCGAGAGACAGAGACACACAGAGACAGAGACACACAGACAGAGAGACAGAGACAGACAGAGACACACAGAGAGACAGAGAGAGATAGCGAGAGACAGAGACACACAGACAGAGAGAGAGAGACAGAGACAGAGAGACACACAGAGAGACAGAGACACACAGACAGAGATAGACAGAGACACACAGAGAGACAGAGAGAGAGCGAGAGACAGAGACACACAGAGACAGAGACACACAGACAGAGAGAGAGACAGAGACAGAGAGACACACAGTGAGACAGAGACACACAGACAGAGAGAGAGAGAGACAGAGACACACAGGGAGACAGAGAGAGAGAGACACACAGAGAGACAGAGAGAGAGAAACAGAGAGACACACAGAGAGACAGAGACACACAGAGAGACACACAGAGACAGAGACACACAGAGACACACAGAGAGACAGAGAGAGAGAGACAGAGAGACAGAGAGAGATAGCGAGAGACAGAGACACACAGAGAAACAGAGAGACACACAGAGAGACAGAGACACATAGAGACACACAGACACAGAGAGAGAGAGAGACAGAGGCAGAGGGACACAGAGAGACAGAGAGACACACAGAGACAGAGACACACAGACAGAGAGAGAGACAGAGACAGAGGGACAGAGAGAGACACACAGAGAGACAGAGACACACAGAGAGACAGAGACACACAGACAGAGAGAGAGAGACAGAGGCAGAGGGACAGAGAGAGAGACACACACAGAGAGACAGAGACACACAGAGAGACAGAGACAGAGACACACAGACACAGAGAGAGAGACAGAGGCAGAGGGACACAGAGAGACAGAGAGACACACAGAGAGACACACAGAGAGACAGAGACAGAGACACACAGACAGAGAGAGACAGAGACAGAGGGACAGAGAGAGACACACACAGAGAGACAGAGACACACAGAGAGACAGAGACACACAGACACAGACAGAGAGACAGAGAGACACACAGAGAGACACACAGAGAGACAGACACACAGAGACACACAGAGAGACAGAGAGAGAGAACACAGAGAGACACACAGAGAGACAGAGAGACACACAGAGACAGAGACACACAGACAGAGAGAGACAGAGACAGAGGGACAGATAGAGAGACACACACAGAGACAGAGACACACAGAGAGACAGAGACAGAGACACACAGACAGAGAGAGAGACAGAGACAGAGGGACAGAGGGAGAGACACACAGAGAGACAGAGACACACAGAGAGAGAGACACACACAGAGAGACAGAGACACACAGAGAGACAGAGACACACAGACACAGAGAGAGACACACAGAGAGACAGAGACACACAGAGAGACAGAGACACACAGACACAGAGAGAGACACAGAGGGACCGGGTGATGGTAACGGCGTCTGCTGATTGTTGATTGTGCTCTCCGCTCACTACATTAGTGTGGCCGACACTTCGCCAAAGAGGCCCCCTGCATAATTAACGCGCGCGAGAGCCTCCCAGCTCACTAATTAATGAGAGATAAATATTTTGAAAGAGTCACGGCCCCCCCCCACCACCACCCCCCACACCCCCCCCCCCGTAAACCCCCCCACTCACTCACCCCAAGGGGTCTGGCGTCGTGTTTGTTCCACCTGGTGTCACGTTGCCTGAGAGACTCACAGAGAGACTCACAGAGACTCACAGAGAGACTCACAGACGTTCATGGAGACTCACAGAGACTCACAGAGACTCACAGACATTCATGGAGACTCACAGAGACTCACAGACGTCCGCAGAGACTCACGGAGACTCATCAACTTTCATGGAGACTCACAGAGACTCACAGAGACTCACAGACGTTCATGGAGACTCACAGATACTCACAGAGACTCACAGACATTCATGGAGACTCACAGAGACTCACAGACGTCCGCAGAGACTCACGGAGACTCATCGACTTTCATGGAGACTCACAGAGACTCACAGAGACTCACAGACGTTCATGGAGACTCACAGAGACTCACAGAGAGACTCACAGACGTCCGCAGAGACTCACGGAGACTCACAGAGACTGACAGACACTCACGGAGACTCACAGAGACTCACAGACGTCCGCAGATACTCACAGAGACTCACAGAGACTCACAGACGTTCATGGAGACTCACAGAGACTCACAGAGACTCACAGAGACTCTCAGACGTCCGCAGAGACTCACAGAGACTCATCGACTTTCATGGAGACTCACAGAGACTCACAGAGACTCACAGAGACTCACAGACGTTCATGGAGACTCACGGAGACTCACAGAGACTCACAGAGACTCACAAACGTTCACGGAGACTCACAGATACTCACAGAGACTCACAGACATTCATGGAGACTCACAGAGACTCACAGACGTCCGCAGAGACTCACAGAGACTCACAGAGACTCATCGACTTTCATGGAGACTCACAGAGACTCACAGAGACTCACAGACGTTCATGGAGACTCACGGAGACTCACAGAGACTCACAGAGCCTCACAGACGTTCATGGAGACTCACAGATACTCACAGAGACTCACAGACATTCATGGTGACTCACAGAGACTCACAGACGTCCACAGAGACTGACGGAGACTCATCGACTTTCATGGAGACTCACAGAGACTCACAGAGACTCACAGACGTTCATGGAGACTCACGGAGACTCACAGAGACTCACAGACACTCACGGAGACTCACAGAGACTCACAGACGTCCGCAGAGACTCACAGAGACTCACAGAGACTCACAGACGTTCATGGAGACTCACAGAGACTCACAGTGAGACACACAGACGTCCGCAGAGACTCACAGAGACTCACAGACACTCATCGACTTTCATGGAGACTCACAGAGACTCACAGAGACTCACGGAGACTCATCGACTTTCATGGAGACTCACAGAGACTCACAGAGACTCACGGAGACTCACAAAGACTCACAGACTCACAGAGACTCACAGACGTCCGCAGAGACTCACAGAGACTCACAGAGACTCACAGAGACTCACATACGTCCGCAGAGACTCACAGAGACTCACAGAGACTCACAGACGTCCGCAGAGACCCACAGAGACGCACAGAGACTCACAGAGACTCACAGAGACTCATCGACGTTCATGGAGACGCACAGAGACTCACAGAGACTCACAGAGACTCACAGAGACTCACAGACGTCCGCAGAGACTCACAGATACTCACAGAGACTCACAGACGTTCATGGAGACTCACAGAGACTCACAGAGACTCTCAGACGTTCATGGAGCCTCACGGATACTCACAGAGACTCACAGAGAGACTCACAGAGACTCACAGAGACTCATCGACTTTCATGGAGACTCACAGAGACTCACAGAGACTCACAGACGTTCATGGAGACTCACGGAGACTCACAGAGACTCACAGAGACTCACAGACGTTCATGGAGACTCACAGATACTCACAGAGACTGACAGACATTCATGGAGACTCACAGAGACTCACAGACGTCCGCAGAGACTCACGGAGACTCATCGACTTTCATGGAGACTCACAGAGACTCACAGAGACTCACAGACGTTCATGGAGACTCACAGAGACTCACAGAGACTCACAGACGTTCATGGAGACTCACAGAGACTCACAGTGAGAATCAAAGACGTCCGCAGAGACTCACAGAGACTCACAGAGACTCATCGACGTTCATGGAGACTCACAGAGACTCACAGACACTCACGGAGACTCACAGAGACTCACAGAGACTCACAGACGTTCATGGAGACTCACAGATACCCACAGAGAGACTCACAGAGACTCACAGAGACTCATCGACTTTCATGGAGACTCACAGAGACTCACAGAGACTCACAGAGACTCACAGACGTTCATGGAGTCTCACGGAGACTCACAGAGACTCACAGAGACTCACAGACGTTCATGGAGACTCACAGATACTCACAGAGACTCACAGACATTCATGGAGACTCACAGAGACTCACAGACGTCCGCAGAGACTCACGGAGACTCATCGACTTTCATGGAGACTCACAGAGACTCACAGAGACTCACAGAGAGCCTCACAGACGTTCATGGAGACTCACAGAGACTCACAGAGACTCACAGACGTTCATGGAGACTCACAGATACTCACAGAGACTCACAGACATTCATGGAGACTCACAGAGACTCACAGACGTCCGCAGAGACTCACAGAGACTCATCGACTTTCATGGAGGCTCACAGAGACTCACAGAGACTCACAGACGTTCATGGAGACTCACAGAGACTCACAGAGACTCACAGACGTTCATGGAGACTCACAGAGACTCACAGTGAGACTCACAGACGTCCGCAGAGACTCACAGAGACTCACAGAGACTCATCGACTTTCATGGAGACTCACAGAGACTCACAGAGACTCACGGAGATTCATCGACTTTCATGGAGACTCACAGAGACTCACAGAGATGCACAGACTCACAGAGACTCACAGACGTCCGCAGAGACTCACAGAGACTCACAGACACTCACATACGTCCGCAGAGACTCACAGAGACTCACAGAGACTCTCAGACGTCCGCAGAGACGCACAGAGACTCACAGAGACTCACAGAGTCTCATCGACGTTCATGGAGACGCACAGAGACTCACAGAGACTCACAGAGACTCACAAACGTCAGCAGAGACTCACAGATACTCAAAGAGACTCACAGACGTTCATGGAGACTCACTGAGACTCACAGAGACTCTCAGACGTTCATGGAGACTCACGGATACTCACAGAGACTCACAGAGAGACTCACAGACGTTCATGGAGACTCACAGATACTCACAGAGACTCACAGACATTCATGGAGACTCACAGAGACTCACAGACGTCCGCAGAGACTCACGGAGACTCATCGACTTTCATGGAGACTCACAGAGACTCACAGAGACTCACAGACGTTCATGGAGACTCACAGAGACTCACAGAGACTCACAGACGTTCATGGAGACTCACAGAGACTCACAGTGAGACTCACAGACGTCCGCAGAGACTCACAGAGACTCACAGAGACTCATCGACGTTCATGGAGACTCACAGAGACTCACAGACACTCACGGAGACTCACAGAGACTCACAGAGACTCACAGACGTTCATGGAGACTCACAGAGACTCACAGACACTCACGGAGACTCACAGAGACTCACAGAGACTCACAGACGTTCATGGAGACTCACAGATACCCACAGAGAGACTCACAGAGACTCACAGAGATTCATCGACTTTCATGGAGACTCACAGAGACTCACAGAGACTCACAGACGTTCATGGAGACTCACGGAGACTCACAGAGACTCACAGAGACTCACAGACGTTCATGGAGACTCACAGATACTCACAGAGACTCACAGACATTCATGGAGACTCACAGAGACTCACAGACGTCCGCAGAGACTCACGGAGACTCATCGACTTTCATGGAGACTCACAGAGACTCACAGAGACTCACAGAGAGACTCACAGACGTTCATGGAGACTCACAGAGACTCACAGAGACTCACAGACGTTCATGGAGACTCAGGGATACTCACAGAGACTCACAGAGAGACTCACAGAGACTCACAGAGACTCACAGAGACTCACAGACGTCCGTAGAGACTCACAGAGACTCACAGAGACTCACAGAGACTCACAGACATTCATGGAGACTCACAGATACTCACAGAGACTCACAGACATTCATGGAGACTCACAGAGACTCACAGACGTCCGCAGAGACGCACGGAGACTCATCGACTTTCATGGAGGCTCACAGAGACTCACAGAGACTCACAGACGTTCATGGAGACTCACAGAGACTCACAGAGACTCACAGACGTTCATGGAGACTCACAGAGACTCACAGTGAGACTCACAGACGTCCGCAGAGACTCACAGAGACTCACAGAGACTCATCGACTTTCATGGAGACTCACAGAGACTCACAGAGACTCACGGAGACTCATCGACTTTCATGGAGACTCACAGAGACTCACAGAGCCTCACGGAGACTCACAGAGACGCACAGACTCACAGAGACTCACAGACGTCCGCAGAGACTCACAGAGACTCACAGAGACTCACATACGTCCGCAGAGACTCACAGAGACTCACAGAGACTCACAGACGTCCGCAGAGACGCACAGAGACGCACAGAGACTCACAGAGACTCACAGAGACTCATCGACGTTCATGGAGACGTACAGAGACTCACAGAGACTCACAGACACTCACAGAGACTCACAGACGTCCGCAGAGACTCACAGATACTCAAAGAGACTCACAGACGTTCATGGAGACTCACAGAGACTCACAGAGACTCTCAGACGTTCATGGAGACTCACGGATACTCACAGAGACTCACTGAGAGACTCACAGACGTTCTTGGAGACTCACAGATACTCACAGAGACTCACAGACATTCATGGAGACTCACAGAGACTCACAGACGTCCGCAGAGACTCACGGAGACTCATCGACTTTCATGGAGACTCACAGAGACTCACAGAGACTCACAGACGTTCATGGAGACTCACAGAGACTCACAGAGACTCACAGACGTTCATGGAGACTCACAGAGACTCACAGTGAGACTCACAAACGTCCGCAGAGACTCACAGAGACTCACAGAAACTCATCGACGTTCATGGAGACTCACAGAGACTCACAGACACTCACGGAGACTCACAGAGACTCACAGAGACTCACAGACGTTCATGGAGACTCACAGAGACTCACAGAGACTCACAGACGTTCATGGAGTCTCACAGATACACACAGAGACTCACAGACATTCATGGAGACTCACAGAGACTCACAGAGACTCACAGACGTTCATGGAGTCTCACAGATACACACAGAGACTCACAGACATTCATGGAGACTCACAGAGACTCACAGACGTCCGCAGAGACTCACGGAGACTCATCGACTTTCATGGAGACTCACAGAGACTCACAGAGACTCACAGAGAGACTCACAGACGTTCATGGAGACTCACAGAGACTCACAGAGACTCACAGACGTTCATGGAGACTCAGGGATACTCACAGAGACTCACAGAGAGACTCACAGAGACTCACAGAGACTCACAGACGTCCGTAGAGACTCACAGAGACTCACAGAGACTCACAGACATTCATGGAGACTCACAGATACTCACAGAGACTCACAGACATTCATGGAGACTCACAGAGACTCACAGACGTCCGCAGAGACTCACGGAGACTCATCGACTTTCATGGAGACTCACAGAGACTCACAGAGACTCACAGACGTTCATGGAGACTCACAGAGACTCACAGAGACTCACAGACGTTCATGGAGACTCACAGAGACTCACAGTGAGACTCACAGACGTCCACAGAGACTCACAGAGACTCACAGAGACTCATCGACTTTCATGGAGACTCACAGAGACTCACAGAGACTCACGGAGACTCATCGACTTTCATGGAGACTCACAGAGAGTCACAGAGACTCACAGAGACTCACGGAGACTCACAGAGATGCACAGACTCACAGAGACTCACATACGTCCGCAGAGACTCACAGAGACTCGCAGACGTCCGCAGAGACGCACAGAGACGCACAGAGACTCACAGAGACTCACAAAGACTCATCGACGTTCATGGAGACGCACAGAGACTCACAGAGACTCACAGAGACTCACAGACGTCCGCAGAGACTCACAGATACTCACAGAGACTCACAGACGTTCATGGAGACTCACAGAGACTCACAGACGTTCATGGAGACTCACGGATACTCACAGAGACTCACAGAGAGACTCACAGAGACTCACAGAGACTCATCGACTTTCATGGAGACTCACAGAGACTCACAGAGACTCACAGAGACTCACAGACGTTCATGGAGACTCACGGAGACTCACAGAGACTCACAAACGTTCATGGAGACTCACAGATACTCACAGAGACTCACAGACATTCATGGAGACTCACAGAGACTCACAGACGTCCACAGAGACTCACGGAGACTCATCGACTTTCATGGAGACTCACAGAGACTCACAGAGACTCACAGACGTTCATGGAGACTCACAGAGACTCACAGAGACTCACAGACGTTCATGGAGACTCACAGAGACTCACAGAGAGACTCACAGACGTCCGCAGAGACTCACAGAGACTCACAGAGACTCATCGACTTTCATGGAGACTCACAGAGACTCACAGAGACTCACGGAGACTCATCGACTTTCATGGAGACTCACAGAGACTCACAGAGACTCACAGACTCACAGAGACTCACAGACGTCCGCAGAGACTCACAGAGACTCACAGAGACCCACAGAGACTCACAGACGTTCATGGAGACTCACAGAGACTCACAGAGAGACTCACAGAGACTCACAGACGTCCGCAGAGACTCACAGAGACTCACAGAGACCCACAGAGACTCACAGAGACTCACAGACGTCCGCAGAGACTCACAGAGACTCACAGAGACTCACAGACGTTCATGGAGAGTCACAGAGACTCACAGAGACTCTCAGACGTCCGCAGAGACTCACAGAGACTCACAGAGACTCACAGACGTCCGCAGAGACTCACAGAGACTCACAGAGACTCACAGACGTCCGCAGAGACTCACGGAGACTCACAGAGACTCACAGAGACTCTCAGACGTCCGCAGAGACTCACAGAGACTCACAGACGTCCGCAGAGACTCACGGAGACTCACAGAGACTCACAGAGACTCACAGACGTCCGCAGAGACTCACGGAGACTCACAGAGACTCACAGAGACTCACAGACGTTCATGGAGACTCACAGAGACTCACAGAGACTCACAGACGTTCATGGAGACTCACAGAGACTCACAGTGAGACTCACAGACGTCCGCAGAGACTCACAGAGACTCATCGACTTTCATGGAGACTCACAGAGACTCACAGAGACTCACGGAGACTCATCGACTTTCATGGAGACTCACAGAGACTCACAGAGATGCACAGACTCACAGAGACTCACAGACGTCCGCAGAGACTCACAGAGACTCACAGAGACTCACATACGTCCGCAGAGACTCACAGAGACTCACAGAGACTCACAGACGTCCGCAGAGACGCACAGAGACGCACAGAGACTCACAGAGACTCACAGAGACTCATCGACGTTCATGGAGACGCACAGAGACTCACAGAGACTCACAGAGACTCACAGAGACCTACAGACGTCCGCAGAGGCTCACAGATACTCAAAGAGACTCACAGACGTTCATGGAGACTCACAGAGACTCACAGAGAATCTCAGACGTTCATGGAGACTCACGGATACTCACAGAGACTCACAGAGAGACTCACAGACGTTCATGGAGACTCACAGATACTCACAGAGACTCACAGACATTCATGGAGACTCACAGAGACTCACAGACGTCCGCAGAGACTCACGGAGACTCATCGACTTTCATGGAGACTCACAGAGACTCACAGAGACTCACAGACGTTCATGGAGACTCACAGAGACTCACAGAGACTCACAGACGTTCATGGAGACTCACAGAGACTCACAGTGAGACTCACAGACGTCCGCAGAGACTCACAGAGACTCACAGAGACTCATCGACGTTCATGGAGACTCACAGAGACTCACAGACACTCACGGAGACTCACAGAGACTCACAGAAACTCACAGAGACTCACAGACGTTCATGGAGACTCACAGATACCCACAGAGAGACTCACAGAGACTCACAGAGACTCATCGACTTTCATGGAGACTCACAGAGACTCACAGAGACTCACAGAGACTCACAGACGTTCAGGGAGACTCACAGATACTCACAGAGACTCACAGACATTCATGGAGACTCACAGAGACTCACAGACGTCCGCAGAGACTCACGGAGACTCATCGACTTTCATGGAGACTCACAGAGACTCACAGAGACTCACAGAGAGACTCACAGACGTTCATGGAGACTCACAGAGACTCACAGAGACTCACAGACGTTCATGGAGACTCAGGGATACTCACAGAGACTCACAGAGAGACTCACAGAGACTCACAGAGACTCACAGATACTCACAGACGTCCGTAGAGACTCACAGAGACTCACAGAGACTCACAGACATTCATGGAGACTCACAGATACTCACAGAGACTCACAGACATTCATGGAGACTCACAGAGACTCACAGACGTCCGCAGAGACTCACGGAGACTGATCGACTTTCATGGAGACTCACAGAGACTCACAGAGACTCACAGACGTTCATGGAGACTCACAGAGACTCACAGAGACTCACAGACGTTCATGGAGACTCACAGAGACTCACAGTGAGTCTCACAGACGTCCGCAGAGACTCACAGAGACTCACAGAGACTCATCGACTTTCATGGAGACTCACAGAGACTCACAGAGACTCACGGAGACTCATCGACTTTCATGGAGACTCACAGAGACTCACAGAGACTCACAGAGACTCACGGAGACTCACAGAGACGCACAGACTCACAGAGACTCACAGACGTCCGCAGAGACTCACAGAGACTCACAGAGACTCACAGAGACTCACATACGTCCGCAGAGACTCACAGAGACTCACATACGTCCGCAGAGACTCACAGAGACTCACAGAGACTCGCAGACGTCCGCAGAGACGCACAGAGACGCACAGAGACTCACAGAGACTCACAACGACTCATCGACGTTCATGGAGACGCACAGAGACTCACAGAGACTCACAGAGACTCACAGACGTCCGCAGAGACTCACAGATACTCACAGAGACTCACAGACGTTCATGGAGACTCACAGAGACTCACAGAGACTCACAGACGTTCATGGAGACTCACGGATACTCACAGAGACTCACAGAGAGACTCACAGAGACTCACAGAGACTCATCGACTTTCATGGAGACTCACAGAGACTCAGAGAGACTCACAGAGACTCACAGACGTTCATGGAGACTCACGGAGACTCACAGAGACTCACAAACGTTCATGGAGACTCACAGATACTCACAGAGACTCACAGACGTTCATGGAGACTCACAGAGACTCACAGAGAGACTCACAGAGACTCACAGACGTCTGCAGAGACTCACAGAGACTCACAGAGACCCACAGAGACTCACAGA
>NW_027423164.1:32500-74416 GCF_048934315.1 Petromyzon marinus
GTATCTCTGTGTATCTCTACGGGTCTCTATGTATCTCTGTGTGACTCTGTGGGTCTCTCTGTATGTCTGTGTGTCTCTACGGGTCTCTATGTATCTCTGTGTGTATCTACGGGTCTCTATGTATCTCTGTGTTTCTCTACGGGTCTCTATGTATCTCTGTGTGACTCTGTGGGTCTATGCATCTCTGTGTGTCTCTATGGGTCTCTATGTATCTCTGTGTGTCTCTGTGTATCTCTGTGTGACTCTGTGGGTCTCTATGTATCTCTGTGTGACTCTGTGGGTCTCTATGTATCTCTGTGTGTCTCTACGGGTCTCCATGTGTCTCTGTGTGTCTCTACAGGTCTCTATGTATCTCTGTGTGACTCTGTGGGTCTCTTTGTATCTCTGTGTGTCTCTGTATCTCTGTGTGTCTCTACAGGTCTCTATGTATCTCTGTGTGTCTCTACGGGTCTCTATGTATATCTTTGTGTCTCTGTGGGTCTCTATGTATCTCTGTGTGACTCTGCGGGTCTCAATGTATCTCTGTGTGTCTCTACGGGTCTATATGTATTTCTGTGTGTCTCTGTGGGTCTCTATGTATCTCTGTGTGTCTCTACGGGTCTCTATGTATCTCTGTGTGACGCTGTGGGTCTATGCATCTCTGTGTGTCTCTACGGGTCTCTATGTATCTCTGTGTGACTCTGTGCGTCTCTGTGTATCTCTGTGTGTCTCTGTGGGTCTCTATGTATCTCTGTGTCTCTCTGTGGGTCTCTATGTATCTCTGTGTGACTCTGTGGGTCTCTATGTATCTCTGTGTGTCTCTACGGGTCTCTATGTATCTCTGTGTGTCCCTACGGGTCTCTATGTATCTCTGTGTGACTCTGTGGGTCTCTGTGTAACTCTGTGTGTCTCTACGGGTCTCTATGTATCTCTGTGTGTCTCTACGAGTCTCTATGTATTTCTGTGTGTCTCTGTGGCTCTCTATGTATCTATGTGTGTCTCTACGAGTCTCTTTGTATCTCTGTGTGTCTCTACGGGTCTCTATGTATCTCTGTGTGACTCTGTGGGTCTCTGTGTAACTCTGTGTGTCTCTGTGGGTGTCTATGTGGCTCTGTATGTCTCTACGGGTCTCTATGTATCTCTGTGTATCTCTACGGGTCTCTATGTATCTCTGTGTGTCTCTACGGGTCTCTATGTATTTCTGTGTGTCTCTACGGGTCTCTATGTATCTCTGTGTGTCTCTACGGGTCTCTATGTATCTCTGTGTGACTCTGTGCGTCTCTGTGTATCTCTGTGTCTCTGTGGGTCTCTATGTATCTCTTTGTCTCTCTGTGGGTCTCTATGTATCTCTGTGTGTCTCTACGGGTCTCTATGTATCTCTGTGTGTCTCTACGGGTCTCTATGCATTTCTGTGTGTCTCTGTGGGTCTCTATGTATCTCTGTGTGTCTCTACGGGTCTCTATGTATCTCTGTGTGACTCTGTGGGTCTCTATGTATCTCTGTGTCTCTCTGTGGGTCTATGTATCTCTGTGTGTCTCTACGGGTCTCTATGTATCTCTGTCTGTCTCTACGGGTCTTTATGTATCTCTGTGTGTCTCTACGGGTCTCTATGTATCTCTGTGTGTCTCTACGGGTCTCTATGTAGCTCTGTGTGTCTCTACGGGTCTCTATGTATCTCTGTGTGTCTCTGTGGGTCTCTGTGTATCTCTGCGTGTCTCTACGGGTCTCTATGTATCTCTGTGTGTCTCTGTGGGTCTCTATGTATCTCTGTGTGTCTCTACGGGTCTCTATGTATCTCTGTGTGTCTCTACGGGTCTCTATGAATCTCTGTGTCTCTCTGTGGGTCTCTATGTATCTCTGTGTCTCTCTGTGGGTCTCTATGTATCTCTGTGTTTCTCTGTGGGTCTCTATGTATCTCTGTGTGACTCTGTGCGTCTCTGTGTATCTCTGTGTGTCTCTGTGGGTCTCTATGTATCTCTGTGTGACTCTGTGGGTCTCTATGTATCTCTGTGTGGCTCTACGGGTCTCTATGTATCTCTGTGTGTCTCTGTGAATCTCTATTATCTCTGTGTGTCTCTACGGGTCTCTATGTATCTCTGTGTGTCTCTACGGGTCTCTATGTATCTCTGTGTGCCTCTACGGGTCTCAATGTATCTCTGTGTGTCTCTACGGGTCTCAATGTATCTTTGTGTGATTCTGTGGGTCTCTATGTATCTCTGTGTATCTCTGTGTGTCTCTACGGGTCTCTACGTATCTCTGTGTGTCTCTATGGGTCTCTATTTATCGCTGTGTGTCTCTACGGGTCTCTATGTATCTCTGTGTGACTCTGTGGTTCTATGTATCTCTGTGTGGCTCTACGGGTCTCTATGTATCTCTGTGTGTCTCTATGGGTCTCTATGTATCGCTGTGTGCCTATACGGTTAAAAATCGTTGATCTTCTTAGTTATGATACAAATTAAAATGTGTTTATTATTCTTAACGCGTCCTCATTTAAGGCTGAGTCGACCTAGGGGAGGCCCAGGACCGGTTCAGATAATCGTCACCGGTGGTGGTGGCCTAGTGGGTGAGTGGGTCGCCGGGTTCGTAACGCAGCGTTGCGCTAACCACTACACCACCGCTCCCCACACACACACACAGACACGTACACACACACACACAAGTACACACACATGTACACACGGACACACACACAAGTACACACACACACGGACGTACACATACACACACGTACACACGTACACGTACACACACACAAGTACACACACACAAGTACACACACACAAGTACACACACACACACGGACACACACACACATGTACACACACACACAAGTACACACACACACACGGACACACACCCACACGGACACACACACATATGTTCACACACACAAGTACATACACACACGTACACACACACAGACACACAAAACAAAGATAGACAAAGATCCCCCATATAGCCTTAACAGACTGTAGGGGCAAGTGCTGTTAGCGAGCACCTATGAAGGCCGGAACGGTACACGAGGGGGTGGGTGGCCAGCACCACGCCCGACCGCCTTTGTCTCCCCAGTGGCAATGTTTACACACCGCACCAGGTACTCATTTGAGGCTGAGTCGACCTAGGGGAAGCCCGGGACCGGTTCAGAAAATCGTCACTGGTGTTGGCCGTGAGCGGGAATCGAACCCGGGTCGCCAGGTTCATAGCGCAGCGCGCTAACCGCTACACTATCGCTCCCCACACACACACGGACACACACACACATGTGCACACACACAAGTACACACACACACACAAGTACACACACAAACACGTACACACACACACACGCACACGGACACACACAGACAGACACACAGAGACACACACACACATGTACACACACACAGACACACACAGACACACACACATGTACACACACACGGACACACACACATGTACACACACACACGGACACACACACGGACACACACACACAAACGGACACACACACACATGTACACACACACAAGTACACACACACACAAGTACACACACAAACACGTACACACACACACACACAAACGGACACACACACACATGTACACACACACAAGTACACACACACACAAGTACACACACAAACACGTACACACACACACACGCACACGGACACACACACACATGTACACACACACACAGACACACAAGGGACGGCTCTCGTTTCGGGGCCAATGCCTCCTTCAGTTGCTTGGCTCCATGAATTTTTCAAATGCCCCCCCCTTTCTCCCCCCCCCATTCTCCCCCCCCCCTCCGCACATCTCTCTATCATTTTATCCCCTGGAGATCCACCACCACCATCTACACCACCACCACATCTACACCACCACCACTACCACCATCATCTACACCACCACCACCACCATCTACACCACCACCATCTACACCACCACCATCTACACCACTACCACCACCACCATCTACACCACCACCATCACCACCACCACCATCTACACCACAACCACCACCACCATCATCTACACCACCGCCACCACCACCATCTACACCACCACCACCACTACCACCATCTACACCACCACCACCACCACTCCCTCCTCCTCCACCACCACCACCACCATCTACACCACCACCACCATCTACACCACCACCACTACCACCACCATCTACACCACCACCACCATCTACACCACCACCATCTACACCACCACCACCACCATCTACACCACCACCAATACCACCACCATCTACACCACCACCATCTACACCGCCACCACCACCACCACCACCATCTTCACCACCACCACCATCTACACCACTACCACCACCATCTACACCACCACCATCTACACCACCACCACCACCATCTACACCACCACCATCTACACTACCACCACAATCTACACCACCACCACCACCACCATCTACACCACTACCACCATCCACACCACCTACACCACCACTATCTACACCACACCTATCTACACCACAACCACCACCACCATCTACACCACCACCATTTACACCACCACCACCACCACCTCCACCATCATCTACACCACCACCACCATCTCCACCACCACCACCATCTACACCACCACCACCACCACCACAACAACCACCACCATCTACACCACCACCAATACCACCATCTACACCACCACCACCATCTACACCACCACCACCACCACCACCAACAACAACAACCGCCATTCGCCACGGCACCTGTGCCAGGCTAGGTGCACTTTTAGGCCAAGTGAAGTGTCAAAGGCCCGCTGGCAGGAGGTCACAGGACAGACCCTGCAGGTGCCATGGGTCGGCCGACTGAGATGAGTGGTAGATGCACCTCCTGTGCCCCCTACTGTGCCAACCTGCTGTGCTTTAGCCACCCGGTGCTCCGCTCGTTGTTGTGAGCATCGCTCCTCAGCCCTCCGTTGTTGTTGGAGGGCGACTGCCTCCAACTGCCCAGTAGCGTCCTTCACGAGCCTCCTCCACAGAGGCCGATCTTGACACCGCTGGTACCAGTCATTGGCAAGTCCACTCAGCTCCACGTCCTCCTGTACCACATCACTCCATCTCTTCTCTAGCCCGTGCCGCGCCCGTTTAGCCCCCTTGATCCGGCTGAACGAAAGCTGTTTCGATATGCGGTGGCTGGGCATGCGGGCTACATGACCCAGCCATCGCAGCCTTGCCTGCCGAAGGAGCTCACCGATGGGACCTTGCCCAGATCTTTCAAGGATTTGTGAGCTCCTCACACATTCCAGCCTGGTTAAACCCAGGATGGATCGTAGGCAGGCCAGCCTAAATGTTTCCAACCGGCGAAGATGCTCTATTAAGGGGGTCCACGTTTCGCAAGCGTAGAGAAGGGAGGGAATGACCGTGGCCGAGAAGACCTTAAGCTTAGTGCGGAGCGACAGACCAGGTAGCTTCCACACAGCGTTACACAACCGATGAAAATATATTGCCGCTCGACTGATTCGGAGTGAGACCTCTGCTGTTAAACTGGAGCCAGTCATAAGCACACTGCCCAGGTATGGGAAACTCTCCACTCTCTCAACAACTGCCCCATCACCGATTGGGAGTTGTGGGGTGGAGTGCCGGATGGTACAAAATACCCAGGCAGGTGCTTAGTTTTGGTGGGGCTGATGGTAAGGCCCCATCTCTTAGTGGCACGCTCCAGCCTCAGCAGCAGCGTCTCTAACGCCTCCTCTGAATGAGCAGCTATTACCAAATCATCGGCATACATAACGTGGTTGAGCAATAGGGAGCCATGCCTTGACTGCACCCGGTCATCGATTAGCCTGCCATTATATCTGTACCATATGGAGATTCCCCCGGTACAGCTATTGAAGGCTTCACGAACTACGTGGTCAAAATAGATGTTAAATAATTGGGAGCCAGAGGACATCCTTGTCGCACCCCAAGGTGTACAGGGAATGGCTCTGACTCCTGGCCACATAGTTTTATCCGGGCCCGCTCACCATCATGAAGGTCCTTAATGATCGTGAGCGGAGGGTCAGGGACTCCAAAAGCATGAAGAACAACCCAGAGCCCAGGCCTACTGATGGTATCATAGGCCTTGACCAGGTAAATAAAGCAGAGATGTAGGTATTGTTGGAATTCCCTACACCTCTGCTGTAGCAGATGGACAGAAAATATGACATCTGTGCAGGACTACCCTTTCCTGAAACCGCATTGGGGCTTCACAAACCTCTCTTCAGCGTGCCTGGCAAGGCGATGTTGAATAATCCTTGCCAGGACCTTTCCCGGAACACTGAGGAGAGAGATGCCCCTGTAGTTGTTACAGTCTGTGCGGTCCCCCTTCTTAAAAAGGGGGACCACCAGGGCATCCTTCCAATCCTGCGGAACCCGTCCAGTGGTCCAGACTATTGTTATGATGTCATATAGGGCAGTGTGTGCACAAACGCCACCCTCCCTCAGCATTTCGCTTGGGAGATCATCTCTGCCCGCTGCCTTTCCTGGTCTCAGACTCCGGATCGCCTTCAGTACTTCCTCAACAGATGGCACCTCAGCCAGCCACTCACAGGGGGTGACTTCTTAAAATATTTGAGGCACCACAGCCTCAGCAGGGTCATCCTCACTTTGTGCCACGATGTTTTCCTGGCTGAGGGATTTTCCCTCACACCAGGACCTCACAGAAATGCTCAGCAAATCTGCAAACCTGTTCCTTGGGGTCGGAGATTGGATCACCATTTTTTCCCCTAATGATGGTAATAGGTGTGGTGCTGCAGGTTACTTTTTTGATGGAGTTAAATAGAGATTTGAGATCGCGGGCCACTGAGGCAGACTCCATCTCCTCAGCAACCCGCGACCACCACCCATCCTTGCAGCGCCTCATGGTTCTCCGAACTTTTGAGCGAAGGCTGCGGTAATCCTCCTCATTCTCTGAAGTGGGATTCTGTAGCCGATGACAGTGGGCTTGTTGCTTTTTCTCAACCATCCTGAACACCTCCTCTGTCAGCCAGGGTCTCTGGGGAGGTCTGGACCACGTATCTAAAGCAGCCATTGCAGCTGCATGAGTCACAGTCCTACACCTCGCCTATTTACCCTCGACATCAGGAGGAGGGATGATGACAATCCCAGCCGCAAGCGATGGTGAAATTCTTGCTTGCAACTTTCATCAGATAACTGAAACCAGGCCACTTTAGGTTGGAATGGGGTCCTGGTTGTACACCCACCACCGGAGTGGAAGAATGGCAGGCACATCTTACAGATGACTAGTCGATGGTCAGAGGGCAGATCAGCTCCACGGTAGGTCCTGGTGTCAAGGACATGGGCTCACATCCGCTGGTCCGTCACTATGTAGTCAAGCAGATGTTCTTGCTTGGACCCGGCATGCATTTATGATGTTGTGTGGATGCGCCGATGCCGGAACAGCGTGTTTGTAATTACAAGCCCATGGGCTGCACAAAATCTAGAAGCCTCCTACTGTTGTTATTGAGCTGATCTGGCCCATGCCCTCCAATCACTCCAGACCAGGTGCCAGCATCATGACCAACTCTGGCATTGACGTCACCCAACATGATGACTCTATCCCGAGGTGCCACTTTAGCCAGCACCTGTAACAGGAGGTCATAGAAGGCATATGACTCATCGGCTTTGCCTGCATCCCTCCACGGATGTTCGTCTTCGGTGGGGGCATAAGTAACCACGACCACCACTCCTCGCCTCCGGTTGGTGGGAAGGCGAGCCCAAAGTAGCCTGGGGCTTACAGCTTCCCACACCTCACCGCCACGCTCCCACGCCCCCTTCATTCTTTTGTTCAAAAGAAGAGCCACACCCTGTTGTTTGGCAGTCTGCTGCCCCGAGTAGAGGACTGTCCACCCCTCATGGTGGCAGGAGCCAGAACCGGTCCACCGGACCTCCTGAATGCCACAGAGATCCAGGCAGTACCGGTCCAGCTCCCGACAGAGGAGTGGCAGCCTCTCCTCCACAGTGAGCGTTCGAACATTCCACATGGCCACCCGTAGTGGCTTTTTGTTGTTTCTGGAGGAGCCCCGAGGGTAGAGATTCAATCTTCTGGCTCCGCCAATTGGGGTTTGGCCAGGAGACGTCATAGACACCTGGCCCCCCGGGGGCCTCCGGCACAAGCTTATTAGTTAGATATTTCAGTTTAATTCGTGGTTTAGTGGTAATTAATTGAAGGTGGAGGGGTTACCAGCCCATCGCACCCGTCCAGAGCCCCCGTTTAGCCCCTGTGGTGGACACATATGCCATGAGGGGAGGAGCCAATCAAAATTTGACCTCCCCCCACAGCACTGTCCACGACAGAGTTGCCCGTCCGGCACCGCGAGGAGGTAGGGGGTTGTTTTGCCGGACACACACACACCACACACACCATACTACACATACCACACATACACACAGTGATACACACCACACACACACCACACATACACACACAGTGACACACACCACACACACAGTGACACACACCACACATACACACACACAGTGACACACACCACACATACACACAGTGACACACACCACACACAGTGACACACACCACACATACACACAGTGACACACACCACACATACACACAGTGACACACACCACACATACAGAGTGACACACACCACACATACACACACACCACACATACACACAGTGATACACACCACACATACACACACACCACACATACACACACAGTGACACACACCACACATACACAGTGACACACACCACACACACACAGTGACACACACCACACATACACACACACAGTGACACACACCACACACAGTGACACACACCACACATACACGCAGTAACACACACCACACATACACACAGTGACACACACCACACATACACACAGTGACACACACCGCACACACACACAGTGACACACACCACACATACACACACAGTGACACACACCACACATACACACAGTGATACACACCACACATACACACACACCACACATACACACAGTGACACACACCACACATACACACAGTGACACACACCGCACACACACACAGTGACACACACCACACATACACACACAGTGACACACACCACACATACACACAGTGATACACACCACACATACACACACACCACACATACACACGCACAGTGACATACACACACATACACACAGTGACACACACCACACATACACACACACCGCACATACACACACACAGTGACACACACCACACATACACACAGTGACACACACCACACATACACACACACCACACAGACACACACAGTGACATACACACAGTGACACACAGCACACATACACACACCACACAGACACACACAGTGACACACACACAAAGACAAAGACACTCATACACACACATACAACAACAACAATCGCCACTAAGTAGCGGTGACGTCACCACGACGCTTGTGCCAGGCCATGTGCACCTTGAGGCCACGTGAAGTGTCGAACGCCCGCGGGCAGGAGGTCACGGGGCAGACCCAGGTGCCACTGGTCGACTGACTGAGATGACTGGCTGGTGCACCACCTGTGCCCCCTACTGTGCCAACCTGCTGTGCTTTAGCCACTCGGCGCCCCGCTCGTTGTTGTGAGCGTCGCTCCTCCGCCCTCCGTTGTTGTTGGAGGGCGACTGCCTCCAACTGCCCAGTAGCGTCCTTCACGAGCCTCCTCTACATACATACACACATACAGTGACATACACCACACATACACACACAGTGACACACATACATACACACAGTGACACACACCACACATACACACAGTGACACACACCTCACATACACACAGTGACACACACCACACATACACACAGTGACACACACACATACACACACACAGTGACACACACCACACATACACACACACAGTGACACACACATACACACACAGTGACACACACCACACATGCACACACACAGTGACACACACATATACACACACACAGTGACACACACCACACATACACACACACACATACACATACACACAGAGTGACACACACCACACATACACACACAGTGACACACACCACACATACACACACAGTGACACACACATACACACACACATACACACACAGTGACACACACACAGTGACACACATACACACAGTGACACACACACATACACACACACAGTGACACACACCACACATACACACACACAGTGACACACACCACACACACAGTGACCTACACACATACACACACACAGTGACACACACCACACATACACACACACAGTGACACACACACACATACACACACACATTGACACACACCACACATACACACACACCACACATACACACACACACCACACATACACACACATACACACAGTGACACACACCACACATACACACACATACACACACACAGTGACATACACACAGTGACACACACACACATACACACACATACACACACACATACACACACACAGTGACACACACCACACATACACACCCACCACGCAGACAATGAACGGGGAACCGTGACTGTCACGGATGCCATTGTTACACTCGGAAACTTGACCCCAGAGGGGTGCGAGGAGGGGGGGGGTCAGGGGGGAGGGGGTGAGTGGGGGGTGAGTGGGGGGTGAGTTGGGGGGAGGGGGTGAGTGGGGGGTGAGGGGGGAGGGGAAAGGGGGGAGGGGTGAGGGGGGGAGTGAGGGTGGGGGAATGAACGCAGCAAAGACAAAGATATTTCCTCCACGGTGGTGGTGCTGGTGGTGCTGATGATGGTGGTGGTGGTGGGACGTCGGAGTGGTGGTGGTGGGATGGATGAGCGTTGAGTGGAGGGAGGGAGGGGAGGGAGGGGAGGGGGGGAGGGAGGGGAGGGGAGGGGGAGTGACGCTAACAGCTCCTAAACTGTGCCCCTTAAATATACACGACTCTGAATGGATACAGAGACACACCACGCCACTCACGGGGATCATCCACGTCTCCTCTTTCCTCAACCCCGTAACTTTATATACCCTGCTCGGGGGGGGGGAGGGAGGGGGAGGGAGGGAGGGAGCGAGGGGGCTTGGAGGCTGCCTGTCCGATAGACGGTAGCGTGATGGGCGGAGCGGTGGTGCAGCGGTTAGCGCTACGCCGCGCTACGAACCAGGCGCGACCCGGGGTTCGATTCCCGCTCACGGCCACAAGCACCACCACCAGCACCCAGCGATCGTCTGAACCCGGTCCCTGGGACTCCCCTAGGTCGACTCAGCCTCAAATGAGTCAGCTGGTGGTGCTGTGTGTTAGTTAAACATCGCCACTGGGGGAGACAAAGGCGGCCGGGCGTGGTGCTGGTAGCCACCCACCCCCTCGTGTGCCACAGTGCCGGTAGCCTTCATAGGTGCTGCTGCTAGCTAACAGCACTTGCCCCGACAGGCTGTTAAGGCTACACGGGGGATCTTTGTCTTTGATGGTGCTGGTGATGATGACGACGATGATGATGGCGTTGATGATGATGGTGCTGATAATGGTGCTGATGATGATGATGGTGCTGATGATGATGACGATGGTGTTGATGATGATGGTGCTGATGATGATGACGATGGTGTTGATGATGGTGCTGATGATGATGACGATGGTGTTGATGATGATGGTGCTGATGATGATGACGATGGTGTTGATGATGATGGTGCTGATGATGATGACGATGGTTTTGATGATGATGGTGCGGATGATGGTGCTGATGATGGTGGTGGTGGTGGTGGGGATGATAACGACGATGGTGGTGATGATGATAATGGTGCTGATGATGATGGTGCTGATGATGATGACGATGGTGTTGATGATGATGGTGCTGATGATGGTGGTGGTGATGATGATGACGACGATGGTGGTGCTGATGATGATGCTGATGATGCTGATGATGTGAACGCGTGTTTCGTGATGGGTGCACGATGTTCACGTGATGAGCTCCCATCGATGTTTTTGGAGCGATCGATTTGTTATCGCCCCTTTGAAACAATGGCACGCGGACACACACAGATACAGACAAAGATCCCCCGTGTGGCCTCTAACAGACTGCTGGGGCAAGTGCTGCTGGTAGCGAGCAGCGCCTATGAAGGCTACCGGCACTGTGGCACACACAGAGGGGGTGGGTGGCCAGCACCACGCCCGGCCGCCTTTGTCTCCCCCAGTGGCGATGTTTACTACACACACAGCACCAGGTAACTCATTTGAGGCCGAGTCGACCTAGAGGAGGCCCAGGACCGGTTCAGATAATCGTCAATGGGCGGTGTTGAGCGGGAATCGAACTCGGATCGCCGGGTTCATAGCGCAGCGTAGCGCTAACCGCTACACCACCGCTCCCCACACACACACACAGACACACACACCGACACACACACAGACACACACACACACAGACACACACACCGACATACACACAGACACACAGACACACACACAGACAGACACACACACACCGACACACAAATCGACATACACACACACCGATACACAGACACACACACACACCGACACACAGAGATAAAAAAGATCCCCCATATAGCCTTAACAGACTGTAGGGGCAAGTGGTGTTAGAGAGCACCGACACACACACACAGACAGACACACACACACACCGACACACACACACCGACATACACACACACCGACACACACACCGACACACACACAGACACACACACACCGACACATCGACATACACACACACACACACCGACACACACACACACACACCGACACACACACCGACACACACACAGACAGACACACACACACACCGACACACACACACCGACACACACACACCGACACACACACACACCGACACACACACACAGACACACCGACACACACACACACACCGACATACACACACACACACCGACACACACACACACCGACACACACACACCGACACACACACACACACACCGACACACACACACACACACACCGACACACACACACAGACACACACACACCGACACACCGACACACACACACACCGACACACACACACAGACACACACACACCGACACACCGACATACACACACACACCGACATACACACACACCGACACACACACACCGACACACACACCGACACACACACACCGACATACACACACACCGACACACACACACACAGACACACACACACACACCGACACACACACACACACCGACACACACACACACACAGACACACACACAGACACACACACACACACCGACATACACACACACCGACACACACACACCGACACACACACCCACACACACACCGACACACACACACACACCGACACACACACACACACCGACATACACACACACACACACCGACATACACACACACACCGACACACACACACACACAGACACACACACACAGACACACACACACACACCGACACACACACACACCGACATACACACACACACCGACACACACACACACACCGACACACACAGACACACACACACACCGACATACACACACACACACAGACACACACACACACACACCGACATACACACACACCGACATACACACACACACCGACATACACACACACACCGACACACACACACCGACACACACACACACACCGACATACACATACACACACACATCGACACACACACAGACACACACACACACACCGACATACACACACACACACCGTATCGCCGTTACAAGCGACGCTCTATCCCCGGGCGCTCAGCACAAGACGACCACCAGCTGATGTCACTACTTAACACCAGATCCACAGGATGTGCGTTAATGCCTCGTTAATTATCGCCACTGATAATTATGATAATTAACCGCGCACAGCAATGGTTTCCCCGTGTGTGTGTATGTGTGTGTATGTGTTTGTGTATGTGTGTGTATGTGTGTGTTTGTGTGTGTATGTGTGTGTTTGTGTGTATGTGTGTGTGTATGTGTGTGTCACTGTGTGTGTATGTGTGTATGTGTGTGTATCTGTGTGTATGTGTGTGTGTATTTGTGTGTGCATTTGTGTGTGTATGTGTGTTTGTGTGTGTGTTTGTGTGTATGTGTGTGTATGTGTGTGTTTGTGTGTATGTGTGTGTGTCACTGTGTGTGTGTATGTGTGTATGTGTGTCACTGTGTGTGTGTGTGTTTGTGTATGTGTGTGTATGTGTGTATGTGTGTGTGTATGTGTGTGTCACTGTGTGTGTGTGTATGTGTGTATGTGTGTCACTGTGTGTGTATGTGTGTGTATGTGTGTGTATGTGTTTGTGTATGTGTGTGTATGTGTGTGTGTTTGTGTGTGTATGTGTGTGTATGTGTGTGTGTTTGTGTGTGTATGTGTGTGTTTGTGTGTGTATGTGTGTGTTTGTGTGTATGTGTGTGTATGTGTGTGTATCTGTGTGTGTATGTGTGTGTGTATTTGTGTGTGTATTTGTGTGTGTATGTGTGTTTGTGTGTGTGTTTGTGTGTATGTGTGTGTATGTGTGTGTCACTGTGTGTGTATGTGTGTGTTTGTGTGTATGTGTGTGTATGTGTGTGTATGTGTTTGTGTATGTGTGTGTGTATGTGTGTGTCACTGTGTGTGTCACTGTGTGTGTATGTGTGTATGTGTGTGTATGTGTGTGTATGTGTGTGTGTATGTGTGTGTGTATTTGTGTGTGTATTTGTGTGTGTATGTGTGTTTGTGTGTGTGTTTGTGTGTATGTGTGTGTATGTGTGTGTCACTGTGTGTGTATGTGTGTGTATGTGTGTGTATCTGTGTGTATGTGTTTGTGTATGTGTGTATGTGTTTGTGTGTGTGTGTTTGTGTGTTTGTGTGTATATGTGTGTGTTTATGTGTGTGTGTCACTGTGTGTGTGTGTGGGGAGCGGTAGTGTAGCGGTTAGTGCGCTGCGCTATGAACCTGGCGACCCGTGGTTCGATTCCCGCTCACGGCCAACACCAGTGACGATTATCTGAACCGGTCCTGGGCCTCCCCTAGGTCGACTCAGCCTCAAATGAGTACCTGGTGCGGTGGATAAAAACATTGCCACTGGGGAGACAAAGGCGGCCTTCATAGGTGCTCGCTAACAGCACTTGCCCCTACAGTCTGTTAAGGCTATATGGGGGATCTTTGTCTTTGTGTGCGTGCGTCACTGTGTGTGTGGAGGGAGCGGTGGCGCAGCGGTTAACGCGGATCCCCGGGCCTCCCCTAGGTCGACTCAGCCTCAAATGGGTTACCTGTTGCTGTGTGTGTAGTAAACATCGCCACTGGGGGAGACAAAGGCGGCCGGGCGTGGTGGTGCTGGCCACCCACCCCCCTTCGTGTGCCACAGTGCCGGTAGCCTTCATAGGTGCTGCTCGCTAACAGCACTTGCCCCTACAGTCTGTTAGAGGCTACACGGGGGATCTTTGTCTTGTTGTGTGTCTGTGTGTCTGTGTGCGCGTGTGTCTTTGTCTATGTTTGGCACGGAAACTTCTGGGATTTGCTTGGTCGCCCATAGCCTGGCTAACGTGGCATCGAAGACACCTGGATTTGACATTCTCCTCCTACTGGCATGTTTGTATGTACATGCAGTCTCAGCACTTACGAACACCCCCCATTTACGAAGACCCCAACGTACGAACACCCCGTACTTACGAACACCCCACACTTACGAACACCCCTCACTTACGAATACCCCCACACTTACGAACACCCCACACTTACGAACACCCTAGACTTACAAACACCCCTCACTTACGAACACCCCACACTTACGAATACCCCCACACTTACGAACACCCCACACTTACGAACACCCTAGACTTACGAACACCCCACACTTACGAACACCCCAGACTTACGAACACCCCAAACTTACGAACACCCCACACTTACGAACACCCAGCACTTACGAAGACCCACACTTACGAACACCCCTCACTTACGAACACCCCCACACTTACGAACACCCCACACTTACGAACACCCTAGACTTACGAACACCCCTCACTTACGAACACCCCCACACTTACGAACACCCCACACTTACGAACACCCTAGACTTACGAACACCCCAAACTTACGAACACCCCACACTTACGAACACCCAGCACTTACGAAGACCCACACTTACGAACACCCCCACACTTACGAACACCCCACACTTACGAACACCCTAGACTTACGAAGACCCCTCACTTACGAACACCCCACACTTACGAACACCCCTCACTTACGAACACCCCCACACTTACGAACACCCCACACTTACGAACACCCCAGACTTACGAACACCCCACACTTACGAACACCCCTCACTTACGAACACCCCCACACTTACGAACACCCCACACTTACGAACACCCTAGACTTACGAACACCCCTCACTTACGAACACCCCACACTTACGAACACCCCACACTTACGAACACCCCACACTTACGAACACCCCTCACTTACGAACACCCGCACACTTACGAACACCCCACACTTACGAACACCCTAGACTTACGAACACCCCTCACTTACGAACACCCCCACACTTACGAACACCCCACACTTACGAACACCCCAAACTTACGAACACCCCGTACTTACGAACACCCAGCACTTACGAAGACCCACACTTACTAACACCCCGCACTTACGAACACCCCACACTTACGAACACCCCTCACTTACGAACACCCCACACTTACGAACACCCCTCACTTACCAACACCCCTCACTTACGAACACCCCACACTTACGAACACCCCCCGTACTTACGAACACCCCTCACTTACGAACACCCCACACTTACGAACACCCCACACTTACGAACACCCCTCACTTACGAACACCCCCACACTTACGAACACCCCACACTTACGAACACCCTAGACTTACGAACACCCCTCACTTACGAACACCCCCACACTTACGAACACCCCACACTTACGAACACCCCAAACTTACGAACACCCCGTACTTACGAACACCCAGCACTTACGAAGACCCACACTTACGAACACCCCGCACTTACGAACACCCCACACTTACGAACACCCCACACTTACGAACACCCCTCACTTACGAACACCCCCACACTTACGAACACCCCACACTTACGAACACCCTAGACTTACGAACACCCCACACTTACGAACACCCCTCACTTACCAACACCCCTCACTTACTAACACCCCTCACTTACGAACACCCCTCACTTACGAACACCCCACACTTACGAACACCCTAGACTTACGAACACCCCTCACTTACGAACACCCCACACTTACGAACACCCCACACTTACGAACACCCCTCACTTACGAACACCCCCACACTTACGAACACCCCACACTTACGAACACCCTAGACTTACGAACACCCCTCACTTACGAACACCCCCACACTTACGAACACCCCACACTTACGAACACCCCAAACTTACGAACACCCCGTACTTACGAACACCCAGCACTTACGAAGACCCACACTTACTAACACCCCGCACTTACGAACACCCCACACTTACGAACACCCCTCACTTACGAACACCCCACACTTACGAACACCCCTCACTTACCAACACCCCTCACTTACTAACACCCCTCACTTACGAACACCCCTCACTTACGAACACCCCACACTTACGAACACCCCACACTTGCGAACACCCCACACTTACGAACACCCCGCACTTACGAACACCCCACAGTTACAAACACTACACACCTACAAACAACCCCCACTTAAGAACACCCCAACGTACGAACACCCCCCGTACTTACGAACACCCTGCACTTACGAACACCACCATCACTCTTTAACATGTCGGCTTTCGCGACCAATATCATCCATAAGGGGTCGTCCATAAATGACGTCACGCACCTGGGGGGGGGGGGGAGAGAGGGGGGGTTTGAGAAATGTGACGTCACATCAAATTGCGCAACTTTATAAATAAATATAAACAGCAGAATTGTGATACAACACTAATTTTTATTAATTAATTTTCATTATTAACTATTTGATTATTTAAAGTTACGGAGGTCACCTTTTATGTATTCCATGAAGGAGCATTCTGCTTCTCCATGGGAGAATGGAGAAGCATAAATTTGGTAAATTGTTTGAATTATTGTTGTTAAACATTTAGATTCTAATGATTCTACCAGGGCTTTTCATTCTGTGGAATGGATGTACGATTGTTCTAATTGTACTCTCCATTTTGCTTCGTTCTACTACGAAGTTTTAAGTATTTTTTTATAATTATATTTACTTTTAAATATTTTCTAATTTTAAGAGAATTTCAACGTAAAATTCTGAACATCTGCCGCTTTAGTGAGACGTTGAATATTTTCAAGTGAATTTTATGATAAATTTCAGCTTTCCAACGCCTCCTTTTTAATAAATGTTTTCTCCTACAACATCAGAGTGCAGTATCACATTACAGTGAGGGAAAAAAAGTATTTGATCCCCTGCTGATTTTGTACGTTTGCCCACTGACAAAGAAATGATCAGTCTATAATTTTAATGGCAGGTTTATTTGAACAGTGAGAGACAGAATAACAACAACAAAATCCAGAAAAACGCATGTCAAAAATGTTATAAATTGATTTGCATTTTAATGAGGGAAATAAGTATTTAATGTGGCGCTGCACTCTGATGTTGTAGGAGAAAACATTTATTAACAAGTCTATTTAATTAAGTAGAACGTGTTGTGTCTATATTTATTTATAAAGTTGCGCAATTTTGATGTAACGTCACAAAACCCCTCCCTCCCCCCTCGTCACACATCGTCACAAATGTCTGACCCCCCCCCCCAAATAGGTGCGTGACGTCATTTATGGACGGCCCCTTATGGATGATATTGGTCGCGAAAGCCGACATGTTAAACAGTGATGGTGGTGTTCGTAAGTGAGGGGTGTTTGTAAGTACGGGGGGTGTTCGTAAGTGAGGGGTGTTCGTAAGTGTGGGGTGTTCGTAAGTGTGGGGTGTTCGTAAATGGAGAGTGTTCGTAAGTACGGGGTGTTCGTAAGTGTGGGGTGTTCGTACGTGTGGGGTGTTCGTAAGTACGGGGTGTTCGTAAGTGTGGGGTGTTCGTAAATGGAGAGTGTTCGTAAGTACGGGGTGTTCGTAAGTGTGGGGTGTTCGTAAGTGTGGGGTGTTCGTAAGTACGGGGTGTTCGTAAGTGTGGGTGGTGTTCTCAAGTGCTGGTGGTGTTCGTAAGTGTGGGGTGTTCGTAGGTGAGGGGTGGTTCGTAAGTGTGGGGTGTTCGTAAGTGTGGGGTGTTCGTAAGTGTGGGGTGTTCGTAAGTGAGGGGTGTTCGTAGGTGTGGGGTGTTCGTAAGTGTGGGGTGTTCGTAGGTGAGGGGTAGTTCGTAAGCGTGGGGTGTTCGTAAGTGTGGGGTGTTCGTAAGTGTGGGGTGTTCGTAAGTGCGGGGTGTTCGTAAGTGTGGGGTGTTCGTAAGTGTGGGGTGTTCGCAAGTGTGGGGTGTTCGTAAGTGTGGGGTTTTCGTAAGTGTGGGGTGTTCGTACGTGTGGGGTGTTCGTAAGTGTGGGGTGTTCGTAAGTGAGGGGTGGTTCGTAAGTGTGGGGTGTTCGTAACTGTGGGGTGTTCGTAGGTGAGGGGTGGTTCGTAAGTGTGGGGTGTTCGTAAGTGTGGGGTGTTCGTAAGTGTGGGGTGTTCGTAAGTGAGGGGTGTTCGTAACTGTGGGGTGTTCGTAGGTGAGGGGTGGTTCGTAAGTGAGGTGTGTTCGTAAGTGTGGGGTGTTCGTAAGTGTGGGGTGTTCGTAAGTGTGAGGTGTTCGTAAGTGTGGGGTGTTCGTAAGTGAGGGTGTTCGTAGGTGTGTGGTGTTCGTAAGTGCGGGGTGTTCGTAAGTGTGGGGTGTTCGTGAGGGGTGTTCGTAGGTGTGGGGTGTTCGTAAGTGTGGGGTGTTCGTAGGTGTGGGGTGGTTCGTAGGTGTGGGGTGTTCGTAAGTGTGGGGTGTTCGTAAGTGTGGGGTGTTCGTAAGTGTGGGGTGTTCGTAAGTGAGGGGTGTTCGTAGGTGAGGGGTGGTTCGTAAGTGAGGGGTGTTCGTAAGTGTGGGGTGTTCGTAGGTGTGGGGTGTTCGTAAGTGAGGGGTGTTCGTAAGTGTGGGGTGTTCGTAAGTGTGGGGTGTTCGTAAGTGTTCGTAAGTGTGGGGTGTTCGTAGGTGTGGGGTGTTCGTAAGTGTGGGGTGTTCGTAAGTGTGGGGTGTTCGTAAGTGTGGGGTGTTCGTAAGTGAAGGGTGTTCGTAGGTGTGGGGTAGTTCGTAAGCGTGGGGTGTTCGTAAGTGTGGGGTGTTCGTAAGTGTGGGGTGTTCGTAAGTGCAGGGTGTTCGTAAGTGTGGGGTGTTCGTAAGTGTGGGGTGTTCGTAGGTGTGGGGTGTTCGTAAGTACGGGGTGTTCGTAAGTGTGGGGTGTTCGTAGGTGAGGGGTGTTCGTAAGTGAGGGGTGTTCGTAAGTGTGGGGTGTTCGTAAGTGTGGAGTGTTCGTAAGTGTTGGTGGTGTTCGTAAGTGTGGGGTGATTCGTAAATTCTGGTGTCGTTCGTAAGTGCTGGTGGCGTTCGTAAGTGAGGGGTGTTCGTAAGTGAGGGGTGTTCGTAGGTGTGGGGTGGTTCGTAAGTGAGGGGTGTTCGTAAGTGAGGGGTGTTCGTAGGTGTGGGGTGGTTCGTAAGTGAGGGGTGTTCGTAAGTGAGGGGTGTTCGTAAGTGAGGGGTGTTCGTAGGTGTGGGGTGGTTCGTAAGTGAGGGGTGTTCGTAAGTGAGGGGTGTTCGTAGGTGAGGGGTGTTCGTAAGTGAGGGGTGTTCGTAGGTGTGGGGTGGTTCGTAAGTGTGGGGTGGTTCGTAAGTGAGGGGTGTTCGTAAGTGTGGGGTGTTCGTAAGTGCTGGTGGCGTTCGTAAGTGCTGGTGGCGTTCGTAAGTACGGGGTGTTCGTACGTTGGGGACTGCAGGAATTCCTATTCTCTGGGTGTTTCGGTAAAGTCACGTTGGTTCGGTTTTTTTGTCTTTGCTATTTTATTTTGTTGGCCAGGGTGAGGAGTTAAACAAGAAGAACCCTCGACACGACGTTTCGCGGCAGTCGCTCAATGCAACAAGTCACAAAGACAAAGCTCCCCCGCATAGCCTGCGCCTGGCCGCTGGGGCAAGTGCCTGTTAGCGAATATTCAACCTCCTATGAAGGCTACCGGCACTGCGGCACACGAGGGGGTGGGGTGGCCAGCAACCACGCCACGCCCGGCCGCCTTTGTCTCCCCCAGTGGCGATGTTTACCCGCACACCGCACACCGCAACGGGAACTCATTTGAGGCCGAGTCGACCTAGGGGAGAGAGTAGGCGGGTTTTGGTGATCGCCGCGTTAACCGCTGCACCACCGCTCCACTACCGCCGCCACCACCGCCGCTCCACCACCACCACTACCGCTCCACCATCACCACCGCTCCACCACCACCACCGCTCCACCACCACCGCTCCACCACCACCACCGCTCCACCACCGCTCCACCACCGCCACCACCACGACCGTTCCACCACCGCTATCACCACCGCCACCACCACCACCACCGCTCCACCACCACCACCACCACCACCGCTCCACCACCACCACCACCACCATCCTCCCATCACGCTCCCCTCCCCACCGCTCCACCACCACCACCACCGCTCCACCACCACCACCACCGCTCCACCACCACCACCACCACCCTCCCATCACGCTCCCCTCCCCTCCCAGCCTTCCTCACCTCGGCCGCTCACCCCCGCCGTGGTTTATTGCACTGACAAGCGCGAGCGTTTGCGCGATCCGTCACGTGCACTCCGCTGGGAGTCCACGCGGAGACTTCGACGTGACCCGGGGACGCTCGTGGAAAACGCGGCACGTGGAGCGGGCGGACAAACCAAGGCACGGAACAACCAACACACGGAACAACCAACCAACCAACCAACACACGCAACAACCAAGCAACACACGGAACAACCAACCAACACACAGAACAACCAACCAACCAACACACGGAACAACCAACCAACACACGCAACAACCAAGCAACACACGGAACAACCAACCAACACACAGAACAACCAACCAACCAACACACGGAACAACCAACCAACCAACACACATAACAACCAACCAACCAACACACGCACGGACAACCAACCAACACAGGCACGGAACAACCAACCAACCAACACACGGAACAACCAACCAACCAACCAACACACGCATGCACGGAACAACCAACCAACCAACACACACAACAACCGACCAAGCAACACACGGAACAACCAATCAACCAACACACAGAACAACCAACCAACCAACACACGCACGGAACAACCAACCAACCAACACAGGCACGGAACAACCAACCAACCAACGCACGGAACAACCGACCAACCAACACACGGAACAACCAACCAACCAACCAAAGCACAGAACAACCGACCAACCAACACACGCAACAAACGACTAACCAATGCACAGAACAACCAACCGACCAATCAACGCACGGAACAACCAACCAACCAATCAACGCACAGAACAACCGACCGACCAACACACGCAACAACCGACCAATCAACGCACGGAACAACCGACCAACCAAGACACGGAACAACCAACCGACTAATCAACGCACGGAACAGCCAACCAACCAACCAACGCACGGAACAACCGACCGACCAATCAACGCACGGAACAACCGACCGACCAACACACGCAACAACCGACCAATCAACGCACGGAACAACCGACCAACCAAGACACGGAACAACCAACCGACTAATCAACGCACGGAACAGCCAACCAACCAACCAACGCACGGAACAACCGACCGACCAATCAACGCACGGAACAACCGACCGACCAACACACGCAACAACCGACCAACCAAGACACGGAACAACCAACCGACTAATCAACGCACGGAACAACCGACCAATCAACGCACGGAACAACCAACCAACGCACGCAACAACCAACCGACCAACCAACACACAGAACAACCGACCAATCAACGCACGGAACAACCAACCAACACACGCGACAACCAACCAACCAACACACGCAACAACCGACCAACGCACGCAACAACCGACCAACCAACGCACAGAACAACCGACCGACCAACCAACACACGGGTGAGCGGGTGAGTGAGTGGGTGGGTGAGTTGGTGGGTGGGTGAGTGGGTGGGTGAGTTGGTGGGTGGGTGAGTGGGTGGGTGAGTTGGTGGGTGAGTGGTTGGGTGAGTCGGTGGGTGAGTGAGTGGGTGGATGAGTGGGTGGGTGAGTGGGTGGGTGGGTGAGTTGGTGGGTGGGTGAGTGGGTGGGTGGGTGGTTGTGTGAGCTGGTGGGTGGGTGAGTGGGTGAGTGATCGAGTGAGTGGGTTAGTAGGTGAATGGGTGGGTGAGTGGATAAGTGGGTGAGTAAGTGAGTTGGTTAGTGGGTGAGTGAGTGGCACGGGCTAGAGAAGAGATGGAGTGATGTGGTACAGGAGGACGTGGAGCTGAGTGGACTTGCCGATGACCGGTACCAGCGGTGTCAAGATCGCCCTCTGTGGAGCAGGAGGCTCGTGAAGGACGCTACAGGGCAGTGCCAGGCTAGGTGCACTGCGAGGCTACCGGGCGGTTGGAGGCAGTCGCCCTGCAACAAGAACGGAGGGCGGAGGAGCGACGCTCACAACAACGAGCGGAGCTCCGGGCGGATAAAATGCAGCAGGTTGGCACAGTGGGGAGCACAGGTGGTGAATCAGCCACTCATCTTAGTCAGTCAACCCGTGGCACCTGCAGGATCTGTCCCGTGACCTCCTCCTGCACCTAGCCTGGCACAGCAGTCAACCTACGGCACCTGCTGGGTCTGTCCCGTGACCTCCTGCAGCAACATCACAACCAAGAACACCACCATCACCATCATCATCATACAAACACCATCATCATCACCACCACCCTACAAACACCATCATCACCATCACCATCACCCTACAACCACCATCACCACCACTCTAAAACTACTATCACCACCATCACCACCACCCTACAAACATCATCATCACCATCATCATCACCCTACAAACACCATCACCACCATCACCACCACCATACAAACACCATCATCACCACCATTACCACCACCCTACAAACACCATCATCACCACCATCACCACTACCCTACAAACACCATCACCACCATCACCACCACCACCATACAAACACCATCACCATCATCACCCTACAACCACCATCATCATCATCACCACCCTACAAACACCATCACCACCATCACCACCACTCTAAAACTACTATCACCACCACCCTACAAACAACATCATCACCATCATCACCCTACAACCACCATCACCATCACCACCACCATACAAACACCATCATCACCATCACCACCACCCTACAAACACCATCACCACCACCACCCTACAAACACTACCATAACCATCATCACCACCACCCTACAAACACTACCATCACCATCATCATCACCCTACAACCACCATCACCACCACTCTAAAACTACTATCACCACTATCACCACCACCCTACAAACACCATCATCACCATCATCACCCTACAACCACCATCACCATCACCACCACCATACAAACACCATCACCATCATCACCACCAACCTACAAACACCATCATCACCAGCACCACCACCCTACAAACACCATCATCACCATCACTACCACCCTACAAACACCATCATCACCAGCACCACCACCATACAAACACCATCATCACCATCACCACCACTCTACAACTACCATCACCTGCATCACCACCACTCTACACACGCCATCACCATCACCACCACCACCCTACAAATACCATCATCACCATCACCACCACCACCCTACAAACGCCATCATCACCATCACCACCACCCTACAAACACCACCATCATCACCATCACGACCACCCTACAAACACCATCACCACCACCCTACAAACACCATCACCACCACCCTACAAACACCATCATCACCATCACCACCCGACCAACACCATCATCACCATCACCACCACCCTACAACACCATCACCACCATCACCACCATCACCATCATCACCACCACCTTACAACCACAATCACCATCACCACCACCCTACAAACACCATCATCACCATCACCACCACTCTACACACGCCATCATCACCATCATCACCACCCTACAACCACAATCACCATCACCACCATCACGACCACCTTACAAACACCATCATCACCATCATCACCACCACCCTACAAACACCATCACCACCCTACAAACGCCATCACCACCATCATCACCATCACTTCCACCATCATCACCATCACCAACACCATCATCACCATCACCAACACCATCATCACCATCACCAACACCATCATCACCATCACCACCCGATCAACACCATCATCACCATCATCACCGCCACCCTACAAACACCATCACCACCATCACTACCACCCTACAAACACCATCATCACCATCACCACCACCTTACAACCACCATCACCACCACTCTACAACCACCATCATCACCATTACCACCACTCTACACACGCCATCAACACCATCACCACCCGACCAACACCATCACCACCATCACCACCACCCTACAACCACCATCATCACCATCACGACCACCTTGCAAACACCATCACCACCATCACCACCACCCTACAAACACCATCATCACCATCACCACCACCCTAAACACACCATCATCACCATCACTTCCACCATCATCACCATCACCACCACTCTACACACGCCATCATCACCATCACCACCACTCTACAAACACCATCATCGCCATCACCACGCTACACACGCCATCATCACCATCACCAACACCATCACCACCACCCTAAACACACCATCACCACCATCATCATCACCATCACTTCCACCATCACCACCACCATCACCACCATCACCACCACCACCACCACCCTACACGTGCCATCACCACCACCACCACCACCACCCTACACACGCCATCATCACCATCATCACCACCACCACCACCCTACACGTGCCATCATCACCATCACCACCACCACCACCCTACACACGCCATCATCACCATCATCACCACCACCACCCTACACGTGCCATCATCACCATCACCACCACCACCACCCTACACGTGCCATCATCACCACCATCACCACCACCCTACACGTGCCATCATCACCATCACCACCACCACCACCACCACCCTACACACGCCATTATCACCACCACCACCACCCTACACACGCCATCATCACCACCATCACCACCACCCTACACGTGCCATCACCACCACCACCCTACACACGCCATTATCACCACCATCACCACCACCCTACACGTGCCATCACCACCACCACCACCACCACCCTACACGTGCCATCATCAGACTCGTTGTCTCTGCCTTTAACCATCGTTTGTAAGGGTGATTACAAATCGATGGCTCCACCGGAGATCGATGGCAGTGGATCGCGTGCCCATTGTGGCGGAACTCGCGAGTTTCGATTACTTTGGGCGCTGCGGTTTAAAAAAGTGAATAAATAATAATTGTCCAAGCGCTGGTGGTGGTGGTGATGGTGGCGGTGAGCGCAATCATCATCATCATCATCATCACTGTCACCTGTCATGATCATCATCACTGTCATCATCATCATCACTATCATCATCATCATCACTGTCATCATCATCATCACTATCATCATCATCACTGTCATCATCATCATCATCACTGTCACCATTCATGATCATCATCATCATCATCACCATCATCATCATTATCACTGTCATCATCATCACCACTGTCACCATCATCATTATTACTGTCATCATCATCATCACTGTCACCATCAACACTATCATCATCACCATCATCATCACTGTCATCATCATCACCACTGTCACCATCATCATCATCATAATCATCATCATCACTGTCACCTGTCATCATCATCATCATCATCACTGTCACCATCATCATCACTGTCATCATCATCACTGTCACCTGTCATCATCATCATCATCACTGTCACCATCATCATCATCATCATCACTGTCATCATCATCATCATCACTGTCACCTGTCATCATCATCATCATCAATGTCACCATCATCATCATCACTATCATCATCACTGTCACCATCATCACTATCATCATTACAATCACCATCATCATCATCATCACTCATCATCACCACTGTCACCATCATCATCACTGTCACCACCATCATCATCATCACTGTCATCATCATCATCATCATCACCACTGTCACATCATCATTATTACTGTCATCATCATCATCACTGTCACCTTCATCACTATCATCATCACCATCATCATCACTGTCATCATCATCACCACTGTCACTATCATCATCATCATAATCATCATCATCACTGTCACCTGTCATCATCATCATCATCATCACTGTCACCATCATCATCACTGTCATCATCATCATCACTGTCACCTGTCATCATCATCATCATCACTGTCACCATCATCATCACTGTCATCATCATCATCACTGTCACCTATCATCATCATCATCATCAATGTCACCATCATCATCATCACTATCATCATCACTGTCACCATCATCACTATCATCATTACAATCACCATCATCATCATCATCACTCATCATCATCATCACCGTCACCATCATCATCACTGTCACCTGTCATAATCATCATCACCGTCATCATCATCACTATGATCATCATCATCATCACTGTCACCATCACTATGATAATCATAATCACCATCATCACTGTCACTATGATCATCACAATCACCATCACCACCACCACCATCACCACCACCATCACCACCATCATCATCATCAGCCATGCTCTGTCCAAAGCTGCTCTTGGTCCTCGTGTGGCACCAACTTTGACGAAGACTCCGTGACCACCACCCCTTTGATGTGCCACTTGGCGCCCTTCGTGGACGCTGCTGCTGCTGCTCAGAGCACTTGCCCCACATTACAACCCCCGCAGTTGGAGGCTACACGGGGGACCTTTGTCTTTGCCGAGCGCGTGTGGCCCCACTGGGGAAGAAGACAAAGGCGGCCGTGCGTGCCGTGTGTCACGTGGCCGCTCAGAGCACTTGCCACAGCCCCCTACAGCCCCCCGATTCGCAGGCATTTTTTTTAGTTCGTGCAGAGAGGGCATGGTGGGGAGGGGGAGGCGGGGGGGAGGGGGGTGGGGGGGCAGGGGGGGGGGCCGTGGTGTCGAGGGGGGGGGGGGTCAAGGTCACATCCCTGAGGGGTAATTTTTGTGGAGGGCAAAGCCGTAGCTTCGTTAAAGAGATACGCCTGGTGGAAGCGTTGTGTGTGCGTGTGTGTCTGTGTGTGTCTGTGTGTGTCTGCGTGTGTGTGTGTCTGTATGTGTGTCTGTGTGTGCGTGTCGTGTGTGTCTGTGTGTGTCTGTGTGTGTGTGGGGAGCGGTAGTGTAGCGGTTAGCGCTACGCTGCACTATGAACCTGGCGACCCGGGTTCGATTCCCGCTCACGGCCAACACCAGTGACGATTATCTGAACCGGTCCCGGGCCTCCCCTAGGTCGACTCAGCCTCAAATGAGTTACCTGGTGCGGTGTGTAAACATCACCACCGGGGAGACAAAGGCGGTCGGGCGTGGTGCTGGCCACCCACCCCCTCGTGTACCGTTCCAGCCTTCATAGGTGCTCGCTAACAGCACTTGCCCCTACAGTCTGGTACAGGCTATATGGGGGATCTTTGTCTTTGTCTGCGTCTGCGCGTGTGTGTCTGCGCGTGTGTGTCTGCGCGTGTGTGTCTGCGCGTGTGTGTCTGCATGTGCGTGTCTGTGTGTCTGCGTGTGCGTGTCTGTGTGTCTGCGTGTGCGTGTCTACGTGTGTGTCTGTCTGTGTGTGTCTGTGTGTGTCTGTGTGTGTCTGTGTGTGTCTGTGTGTGTGTGTCTGTGTGTGCGTGTCTCTGTGTGTGTCTCTGTTTGTCTCAGTGTGTGTCTATATGTGTCTGTGTGTGTGTGCGTGTCTGCGTGTGTGTCTGTGTGTGTGTGGGTCTGTGTGTGTGTGTGTCTGTCTGTATCTGCGTGTATGTCTCTGTGTGTGTGTGTCTCTGTGTGTCTCTGTGTGTCTGTGTGTGTCTGTATCTGTGTGTGTGTGGGTCTGTGTGTGTCTGTGTGTCTGTGTGTGCGCGTGTGTGTTTGTCACCATCACCACGCCAACAGTGTAGTGTATAGTGTAGAGTAGTGTATCGTGTAGAGTACTGTAGTGTATAGCGTAGTGTATGGTGTATTGGAAAGTGTAGGGTATCATCCTGTATAATATCGTGTATCGTAGTGTGTCGTGTAGTGTATAGTGTAGTTTATAATGTAGTGTATAGTGCAGTGTATAGTGTAGTGTATAGTGTAGTGTCTAGTGTAGTGTATAGTGTAGTGTATAGTGTATAGTAGTGCATAGTGTAGTGTATAGTGTAGTGTATAGTGTAGTGTATAGTGTAGTGTATAGTGTAGTGTGTAGTGTATAGTAGTGTATAGTGTAGTGTATAGTAGTGTATAGTAGTGTATAGTGTAGTGTATAGCAGTGTATCGTCTAGTGTAGTGTATAGTGTAGTGTATAGTAGTGTATAGTGTAGTGTATAGTGTAGTGTGTATAGTAGCGTACAGTGGTGTAGTGTATAGTGTAGTGTATAGTGGTGTAGTGTATAGTGGTGTAGTGTATAGTGTAGTGTGTAGTGTAGTGTGTAGTGCAGTGTATAGTGTAGTGTGTATAGTAGTGTATAGCGTAGTGTATAGTGTAGTGTATAGTGGTGTAGTATATAGTGTAGTGTATGGTGTAGTGTATAGTCTAGTGTATAGTGGTGTAGTGTATAGTGTAGTTTATAGTGTAGTGTGTAGTGCAGTGTATAGTAGTGTATAGTGTAGTGTATAGTGTAGTGTATAGTGTAGGGTATAGTGTATAGTGGTGTAGTGTATAGTGTAGTGTATAGTGTATAGTGTAGTGTATGGTGTAGTGTATAGTGTAGTGTATAGTGCAGTGTATAGTAGTGTATAGTGTAGTGTATAGTGTAGTGTATAGTGTAGTGTTTAGTGTAGTGTATAGTGTAGTGTATAGTAGTGTAGTGCATAGTGTAGTGTATAGTGTAGTGCATAGTGTAGTGTGTAGTCTAGTGTATAGTGTAGTGTATAGTGTAGTGTATAGTGTAGTGTACAGCGTGGGAGGGGGAAGGGAGGGAGTCAGGGAGGGAGGGAGGGGGGAGATGGAAAGAGAGAGTGGGAGGGGAGAGTGGGAGGGGAGAGTGGGAGGGGTGGGGGGAGAGAGAGTGGGAGGATTGAGAGAGTTGGAGGGGAGGGAGTGAGTGGAGGACCCCCAGCGTGCTCTTGGACCACGCCAATCTCGCCGTGCACAGGGCGAGGAAGGTGGCCCTGGAGGGGCAACGTCCGGCCAGCGGCCTGGGCATCCTCCGCGCTCCGCTCGGAGGCAGGCCGAGTGGGCCCGGAGTTCCGCCGTGCCCGGCTGAGCCACGCCGTGCACGGCCTTCAAGGGGCGGCGGGCCCTGGAGGAAGGGCCGCGTCCTCGGTGGCAGATGACGATGGAGAGCTCTGTGCGTGTGCAGATTGTGAGCTGCCCGTCGGAGGCCGTAGGACTGCGGGAAGGAAAGGGGCTGCGTGCAGATGCAGCGAGAGCGACATGGAGTAGGAAGAGAGGGGGGTAGTGAGAGAGAGAGGGACGTGGTAATGAAAACAGAGCGAGAACACATTTTGTGAAATATTTCATTGGGGGGGAGGAGTTTACACAAAGCAAAGCATTGAATTAAAACTAAAACTAAAAAAGACGAAATGATGAAGGAAGCAAAGTGCCGACTACACTGGAGCATCTTCTCGTTTCCTCTGATCGTAAATGAAACAAGAGAGAGGGAGGGGAGAGTGGGGAGAGTGGGGAGAGGGGAGAGTGGGGAGAGGGGAGAGTGGGGAGCGGAGAGTGGGGAGAGGATAGTGGAGAGGGGAGAGTGGGGAGAGGGGAGAGTGGGGAGGGGAGAGTGGGGAGAGGGGAGAGTGGGGAGAGGGGAGAGTGGGGAGAGTGGGGAGAGGGGAGAGTGGAGAGGGGAGAGTGGGGAGGGGGGAGAGTGGGGAGAGGGGAGAGTGGGGAGAGGAGAGTGGGGAGAGGAAAGAGTGGGGAGAGTGGGGAGAGGAGAGTGGGGGGAGGGGAGAGTGGGGAGAGGGGAAAGTGGGGAGAGGGGAGAGTGGGGAGAGGGGAGAGTCGGGAGTGGAGAGTGGGGAAAAAAAAATTACGAAGAAAAATGTATTTTAAATATATATATATTTTTTAAATAATAAATATACGTGAGAAAACAGAAAAATAAAAGAGAGTGGGGAGAGGGGAGAGTGTGGAAGGGAGAGTTGGGGGGGGGAGAGAGAAAGAGAGAGGGGGGGGGAGGTGGGAGAGAGAGGGAAAAAAATACTTAAAAAATACGAATAAAAATTTATTTTAAGTATATATATTAAAAAAATTTGAAATAATAAATATACGTGAGAAAAAAATAAAAATAAAAGCGAGTGGGGAGAGTGGGAGGAGGAGAAGCAGGGAGCGGATCCGTCCTGGTGGGTGGGTGTGTGTGTGTGTGTGGTGGGTGGGTGGTGGGTGGGTGTGTGTGTGGTGGGTGGGTGGTGGGTGGTGGGTGGTGCTGTGTGTGTGTGTGGGGGGGTCCGAGGTGGCGGTGACAGCTCCAGACAAACGCACGTCGGGATGGCGTCAGACAACTTCCATCCATCACGCACCGCCCTAATCACCGCGCTCCTCGGCCCTTCACGATATTTCACGGCCGAGGTTTTTTTACTCCGCGACGTATTAATCACGGCCCTCATTAGGGGCACACGCACACACACACACAGTCACACACACACACAGTCACACACACACACAGTTACACACACACACAGTTACACACACACAGTTACACACACACACACAGTCACACACACACAGTCACACACACACAGTTACACACACACACAGTTACACACACACAGTCACAGTTACACACACACACAGAAACACACACACACAGTTACACACACACACAGTCACACACACAGTCACACACACACACAGTTACACACACACACAGTTACACACACACACAGTCACACACACACAGCCACACCACAGTCACACACACACAGTTACACACACACACAGTTACACACACACAGTTACACACACAGTCACAGTTACACACACACACACACAGTTACACACACACAGTTACACACACACAGTTACACACACAGTTACACACACACAGTTACACACACACACAGTTACACACACACAGTAACACACACACACAGTTGCACACACACAGTTACACACACACAGCCACACACACACAGTCACACACACACACAGTTACACACACACACAGAAACACACACACACAGTTACACACACACAGTTACACACACACAGTCACACACACACACAGTTACACACACACAGTTACACACACACACACAGTTACACACACACACAGTCACACACACACAGTCACACACACACAGTTACACACACACACACACAGAAACACACACACACACAGTCACACACACACACAGTTACACACACACAGTTACACACACACAGCCACACACGCACACAGTCACACACACACAGTTACACACACACACAGTTACACACACACGCACAGCCACACACACACAGTCACACACAACAACAACAACAACCGCCATTCGCCACTAAGTGGCGGTGACGTCACCACGACGCTTGTGCCAGGCTATGTGCACCGTGAGGCCACACCTACACACACATACACCTACACACACAACAACAACAACCGCCATTCGCCACTAAGTGGCGGTGACGTCACCACGACGCTTGTGCCAGGCTATGTGCACCCTGTGGCCACGTGAAGTGTCGAACGCCCGCTGGCAGGAGGTCACGGGGCAGACCCAGGTGCCACGGGTCGACTGACTGAGATGACTGAGATGACTGGCTGATGCACCACCTGTGCCCCCTACTGTGCCAACCTGCTGTGCTTTAGCCACCCGGCGCTCCGCTCGCTGTTGTGAGCGTCGCTCCTCCGCCCTCCGTTGTTGTTGGAGGGCGACTGCCTCCAACTGCCCAGTAGCATCCTTCACGAGCCTCCTCCACAGAGGCCGATCTTGACACCGCTGGTACCAGTCATCGGCAAGTCCACTCAGCTCCACGTCCTCCTGTACCACATCACTCCATCTCTTCTCTAGCCCGTGCCGCGCCCGCTTAGCCCCCTCAATCCGGCCAAACAAAAGCTGTTTCGGCATGCGGTGGCTGGGCATGCGGGCTACATGACCCAGCCATCGCAGCCTTGCCTGCCGGAGGAGCTCACCGATGGGACCCTGCCCAGATCTTTCAAGGATTTGTGAGCTCCTCACACAATCCAGTCTGGTTAAACCCAGGATGGATCGTAGGCAGGCCAGCCTAAATGTTTCTAACCGGCGAAGATGTTCCATTAGGGGGGTCCACGTTTCGCAAGCGTAGAGAAGGGAGGGAATGACCGTGGCCGAGAAGACCTGAAGCTTAGTGCGGAGCGACAGACCAGGTAGCTTCCACACAGCGTTACGCAACCGATGAAAAGATATTGCCGCTCGACTGATTCGGAGTGAGACCTCTGCTGTTAAACTGGAGCCAGTCATAAGCACACTGCCCAGGAATGCGAAACTCTCCACTCTCTCCACAACTGCCCCATCACCGATTGGGAGTTGTGGGGGTGGAGTGTCCGATGGTACAAAATACCCAGGCAGGTGCTTAGTTTTGGTGGGGCTGATGGTAAGGCCCCACCTCTTAGTGGCACGCTCCAGTCTCAGCAGCAGCGTCTCCAACTCCTCCTCTGACTGAGCAGCTATTACCAAGTCATCAGCATACATAACGTGGTTGAGCAATAGGGAGCCATCTCTTGACCGCACCCGGGCATCGATTAGCCTCCCATTATATCTGTACCACATGGAGATTCCCCCAGTACAGCTATTGAAGGCTTCACGAACTACGTGGTCAAAATAGATGTTAAATAATGTGGGAGCCAGAGGACATCCCTGTCGCACCCCAAGGTGTACAGGGAATGGCTCTGACTCCCGGCCACATAGTTTTACCCGGGCCCGCTCACCATCATGAAGGTCCTTAATGATCGTGAGCAGAGGGTCAGGTACTCCAAAAGCACGAAGAACGACCCAGAGCCCAGGCCTACTGATGGTATCATAGGCCTTGACCAGGTCAATAAAGCAGAGATGTAGGTCTTGTTGGAATTCCCTACACCTCTGCTGTAGCAGACGGACAGAAAATATGGCATCTGTGCAGGACCGCCCTTTCCTGAAACCGCATTGGGGCTCCGCAAGCCTCTCCTCAGCGTGCCTGGCAAGGCGATGTTGAATAATCCAGGACCTTTCCCGGCACACTGAGGAGTGAGATGCCCCTGTAGTTGTTACAGTCTGTGCGGTCCCCCTTCTTAAAGAGGGGGACCACCAGGTATTTATTTACATAGACGTTAGATTTCTAGGTGAGTGGGTGGGTAGGTAGGCGAGTGGGTAGGTAGGTGAGTGGGTATGTAGGTAAGTGAGTGGATAGTTGAATGAGTATGTAGGTAGTTGGTGGGTGGTTAGGTGAGTGTGTAGTTGATTGAGTCGGTTGGAATGTAGGGTAGTTGAGTGGGTCGGTGAGTGTTTGAGTGAGTCGGTTGGTAGGTGAGTGGGTAGATAGGTTGTTGAGTGGGTGGGTTGGTAGGTAGGTGAGTGGGTGGGTAGGTAAGTGGGTGGGTAGGTAGGTAAGTAGGTAGGTAAGTGAGTAGGTGGGTAGGCAGGTGAGTAGGTCAGTGGGTGGGTAGGGAGGTGATTAGGTGGGTAGGTCAGTGGGTAGGCAGGTCAGTGGGTGGGTAAGCAGGTGAGTGGGTAGGTAGGTGAATGGGTAGGTAAGTGAGTAGGTGGGTAGGCAGGTGAGTGGGTCAGTGGGTGGGTAGGTAGGTGAGTAGGTGGGTAGTTGAGTGGGTAGGTAGGTGTGAGTGGGTCGGTGAGTGGGTAGGTAGGTGAGTAGGTGAAAAGGTGAGTGGGTAGGCAGGTCAGTGGGTGGGTAGGTAGGTGAGTGGGTAGGTAAGTGAGTAGGTGGGTAGGCAGGTGAGTGGGTCAGTGGGTGGGTAGGTAAGTGAGTGGGTAGGTAAGTGAGTAGGTGGGTAGGCAGGTGAGTGGGTCAGTGCGTGGATAGGTAGGTGAGTGGGTGGGAAGGTGAATTGGGTAGGTAGGTGTGAGTGGCTCGGTGAGTGGGTAGGTAGGTGAGTGGGTAGGTAGGTGAGTAGGTGGGTAGGCCGGTGGGTGGGTCAGTGGGTGGGTAGGTAGATGAGTGGGTGGGTAGGTGAGTGGGTAGGTAGGTTAGTGGGTGGGTAGGTGGGTGAGTAGGTAGGTGAGTGCGTCAATGTGTGGGTAGGTAGGTGAGTGGGTGCGTAGGTGAGTGGGTAGGTAGGTGAGTGGGTCGGTGGGTGGGTAGATGAGTGGTTGGCTAGGTGGGTGGGTAGATAGGTGAGTGGGTAGGTAGGTGAGTGGGTAGGTAGGTGAGTAGGTAGGTGGGTAGGTAGGTGAGTGGGTAGGTAGGTGAGTGGGTAGGTAGGTGAGTGGGTAGGTGAGTGGGTAGGTGAGTGGTTAGGTGAGTAGGTAGGTAGGTGAGTCGGTAGGTAGGTGAGTGGGTAGGTAGGTGAGTGGGTAGGTGAGTGGGTAGGTAGGTGAGTGGGTACGTGAGTGAGTAGGTAGGTGAGTGGGTTGGAGAGTGGGTAGGTAGGTGAGTGAGTAGGTAGGTGAGTGGGTAGGTGAGTGGGTAGGTGAGTGGGTAGGTGAGTGGGTAGGTGAGTGGGTAGGTAGGTGAGTGGGTAGGTGAGTGGGTAGGCAGGTGAGTGGGTAGGTAGGTTTGTGGGTGGGTAGGTGGGTGAGTAAGTAGGTGAGTGCGTCAGTGGGTGGGTAGGTAGGTAGGTGAGTGGGTGCGTAGGTGAGTGGGTAGGTAGGTGAGTGGGTCGGTGGGTGGGTAGATGAGTGGTTGGCTAGGTGGGTGGGTAGATAGGTGAGTGGGTAGGTAGGTGAGTGGGTAGGTAGGTGGGTAGGTGAGTGGGTAGGTAGGTGAGTGGGTAGGTAGGTGAGTGGGTAGGTAGGTGAGTGGGTAGGTGAGTGGGTAGGTGAGTGGGTAGGTGAGTAGGTAGGTAGGTGAGTCGGTAGGTAGGTGAGTGGGTAGGTAGGTGAGTGGGTAGGTGAGTGGGTAGGTAGGTGAGTGGGTACGTGAGTGAGTAGGTAGGTGAGTGGGTTGGAGAGTGGGTAGGTAGGTGAGTGAGTAGGTAGGTGAGTGGGTAGGTGAGTTAGTAGGTGAGTGGGTAGGTGAGTGGGTAGGTGAGTGGGTAGGTAGGTGAGTGGGTAGGTGAGTGGGTAGGCAGGTGAGTGGGTAGGTAGGTTTGTGGGTGGGTAGGTGGGTGAGTAAGTAGGTGAGTGCGTCAGTGGGTGGGTAGGTAGGTAGGTGAGTGGGTGCGTAGGTGAGCGGGTAGGTAGGTGAGTGGGTCGGTGGGTGGGTAGATGAGTGGGTGGGTGGGTAGGTAGGTGACTGGGTAGGTAGGTGAGTGGGTAGGTAGGTGAGTGGGTAGGTGGGTAGGTAGGTTAGTGGGTAGGTAGGTGAGTGGGTAGGTAGGTGAGTGCGTAGGTAGGTGAGTGGGTAGGTGAGTGGGTAGGTGAGTGGGTAGCTGAGTGGGTAGGTAGGTGGGTAGGTAAGTGAGTGGGTAGGTAGGTGAGTGGGTAGGTAGGTGAGTAGGTAGATAGGTGAGTGGGTAGGTAGGTGAGTGGGTAGGTGAGTGGGTACGTAGGTGAGTGGGTAGGTAGGTGGGTAGGTAGGTAAGTGGGTAGGTCGGTGAGTGGGTAGGTAGGTGAGTAGGTAGGTAGGTGAGTGGGTAGGTAGGTGAGTGGGTAGGTGAGTGGGTAGGTAGGTGAGTGGGTAGGTGAGTGGGTAGGTGGGTAGGTGAGTGGGTAGGTAGGTAAGTGGATAGGTAGGTGAGTGGGTAGCTAGGTGAGTGGGTAGGCAGGTCAGTGGGTGGGTAGGTAGGTAGGTGAGTGGGTAGGTAGGTGAGTAGGTATGTAGGTGAGTGAGTAGGTAGGTGAGTGGGTACGTAGGTGAGTGGGTAGGTAGGTGAGTGGTTAGGTGAGTGGGGAGATATGTGAGTTTGTAGGTGAGTGGGTAGGTAGGTGAGTGGGTAAGTGAGTGAGTAGGTAGGTGAGTGGGTAGGTGAGTGGGTAGGTAGGTAAGTGAGTTGGTAGGTGAGTGGGTAGATGAGTGAGTAGGTAGGTGAGTGGGTAGGTAGGTGAGTGGGTAGGTGGGTAGGTGAGTGGGTAGTTAGGTGAGTGGGTAGGTAGGTGAGTGGGTAGCTAGGTGAGTGGGTAGGCAGGTCAGTGGATGGGTAGGTAGGTAGGTGAGTGGGTAGGTAGGTAAATAGGTACGTAGGTGTGTGAGTAGGTAGGTGAGTGGGTACGTAGGTGAGAGGTTAGGTAGGTGAGTGGTTAGGTGAGTGGGGAGGTAGGTGAGTGGGTAGGTGAGTGGGTAGGTAGGTGAGTGGGTAAGTGAGTGAGTAGGTAGGTGAGTGGGTAGGTGAGTGGGTAGGTAGGTGAGTGAGTAGGTAGGTGAGTGGGTAGATTAGTGAGTAGGTAGGTGAGTGGGTAGGTAGGTGAGTGGGTAGGTGAGTGGGTAGGTAGGTGAGTGGGTAGGTAGGTGAGTGGGTAGGTAGGTGAGTGGGTAGGTGAATGGGTAGGTAGGTGAGTGGGTAGGTGAATGGGTAGGTAGATGAGTGGAGAGGTAGGTGAGTGGGTAGGTAGGTGAGTGGGTAGGTGAATGGTTAGGTGAGTGGGTAGGTGAGTGGTTAGGTAGGTGAGTGGGTAGGTGAGTGGGTAAGTAGGTGAGTGGGTAGGTGAGTGGGTAGGTGAGTGAGTAGGTAGGTGAGTGGGTAGGTAGGTGAGTGAGTAGGTAGGTGAGTGGGTAGGTAGGTGAGTGGGTAGGTAGGTGAGTGGGTAGGTGAGTGGGTAGGTAGGTGAGTAGGTAGGTGAGTGGGTAGGTGAGTGAGTGGGTAGCTAGGTGAGTGGGTAGCTAGGTGAGTGGGTAGGCAGGCAAGTGGGTGGGTAGGTAGGTGAGTAGGTAGGTAGGTGGATGGGTAGGTAGGTGAGTGGGTAGGGAGTTGAGTGGGTAGGTAGGTGAGTGGGTAGGTAGCTGAATGGGTAGGTGAGTGGGTAGGTAGGTGAGTAGGTAGGTGAGTGAGAAGGTGAGTAATTGGGTAGCTAGGTGAGTGGGTAGCTAGGTGAGTGGGTAGGCAGGTCAGTGGGTGGGTAGGTAGGTAGGTGAGTGGGTAGGTAGGTGAATGAGTAGGTGGGTAGGTAGGTGAGTGGGTAGGGAGGTGAGTGGGTAGGTAGGTGAGTGGGTAGGTCGGTGAGTGGGTAGGTAGGTGAGTGGGTAGGTAGGTGAGTGGGTAGGGAGTTGAGTGGGTAGGTAGGTGAGTGGGTAGGTAGCTGAATGGGTAGGTGAGTGGGTAGGTAGGTGGGTAGGTAGGTGTGTGGGTAGGTGGGTAGGTAGGTGAGTGGGTAGGTAGGTGAGTGGGTAGGTAGGTCAGTGGGTGGGTAGGTAGGTAGGTGAGTGGGTAGGTAGGTGAATGGGTAGGGAGGTGAGTGGGTAGGTAGGTGAGTGGGTAGGTAGGTGAATGGGTAGGGAGGTGAGTGGGTAGGTAGGTGAGTGGGTAGGTAGGTGAGTGGGTAGGTGAGTGAGTACGTGGCTAGAAGTTCGTGAGAACATTCTGGCCACGTGGTCTCCCCGACTCGAGGAGTGACGTCGTGGAGTCAATTAAAACGACGCCAGGAACTCAGACACCTACCTAGCCCCCCCCCCCCACCACCCCCCCCACCACCCCCCCACCACCCCCCCACCACCCCCCCACCACCTCCCGGGGCAGGCGCATTATTTATTTATTTCATTTCCTAGAGAAATAATTGAACGAGACCAATTAATCTGCCCCATTTCCGATCGCGTGGATTCACACCACGTGTCAAGGTGGGAGGGGGGTGGGGGGCGAGGGTGGGGCCCAGCCCAGATTCATAGAGACACACAGAGACCCATAGAGACACACAGAGACCCATAGAGACATACAGAGACCCATAGAGACACACAGAGACTCATAGAGACACACAGAGACCCATAGAGACACACAGAGACTCATAGAGACATACAGAGACACACATAGACACACAGAGACTCATAGAGACACACAGAGACACACATAGACACACAGAGACCCATAGAGACACACAGAGACCCATAGAGACACACAGAGACCCATAGAGACACACAGAGACCCATAACGACACACAGAGACCCATAGAGACACACAGAGATCCATAGAGACCCACAGAGGCCTATAGAGACACACAAAGACCCATAGAGACACATAGAGACCCATAGAGACACACAGAGACCCATAGAGACACACAGAGACTCATAGAGACACAAGAAACCCATAGAGACACACAGAGACCCATAGAGACACACAGAGACTCATAGAGACACAAGAAACCCATAGAGACACACAGAGACCCATAGAGACACACAGAGACCCACATAGACACACAGAGACCCATAGAGACACACAGAGACCCATAGAGATACACAGCGACTCATAGAGACACACAGAGACCCATCGAAACACACAGAGACCCATAGAGCCCCACAGAGACCCACATAGACACACAGAGACCCATAGAGACACACAGAGACCCATAGAGATACACAGCGACTCATAGAGACCCACAGAGACCCATACAGACACACAGAGACCCATAACGACACACAGAGACCCATAGAGACACACAGAGACCCATAGAGACACACAGAGATCCATAGAGACCCACAGAGGCCCACAGAGACACACTGAGACCCATAGAGACAGACATAGACCCATAGAGACACACAGAGACCCATAGAGACACACAGAGACTCATCGAGACAAACAGATACCCATAGAGCCCCACAGAGACCCATAGAGACCCACAGAGACCCATAGAGACAGACACACAGAGACCCATAGAGCCCCACAGAGACCCATAGAGACCCACAGAGACCCATAGAAACCCACAGAGGCCATAGAGACACACAGAGACCCATAGAGACACACAGAGACCCATAGAGACACACAGAGACCCATAGAGACACACAGAGACCCATAGAGACACACAGAGCCCCACAGAGACACACAGAGACCCATAGAGACACACAGAGACCCATAGAGACACACAGAGCTCCATAGAGACCCATAGAGGCCTATAGAGACACACAGAGACCCATAGAGACACAAAGAGACCCATAGAGACACACAGAGACCCATAGAGACACACAGAGATCCGAAGAGACCCACAGAGGCCCATAGAGACACACAGAGACCCATAGAGACACACAGAGATCCATAGAGACAGACACACAGAGACCCATAGAGACACACAGAGACCTATAGAGACACACAGAGACTCATCGAGACAAACAGACACCCATAGAGCCCCACAGAGACCCATAGAGACCCACAGAGACCCATAGAGACAGACACACAAAGACCCATAGAGCCCCACAGAGACCCATAGAGACCCACAGAGACCCATAGAGACCCACAGAGGCCCATAGAGACACACAGAGGCCCATAGAGACACAGAGGCCCATAGAAACAGACACACAGAGACCCATAGAGACACACAGAGACCCATAGAGACACACAGAGATCCATAGAGACCCACAGAGACCCATAGAGACACACAGAGACCCATAGAGACACACAGAGACCCATAGGGACACACAGAGACCCATAGAGACACACAGAGGCCCACAGAGAAACACAGAGACCTATATAGATTAATAGAGACCCCTGGAGACGCACAGAGACCCATAGAGATGAATAGAGATGAATAGAGACACGCAGACTCCAAATATACAGCAGCTGCAGCAGGCATCGTCATGGTCGGGACCGAACCCACGGCCTTCTGCAGACCAGGCGAGGTAGTCAACATCTCCTAGCCACTGTGATGATGATGAGAGAGAGACACACAGACTCCAAATATACAGCAGCAGCAGCAGGCGTCGTCAGGGTGGGGATCGACCCCGCGACCTCCTGTATACCAGGCGAGGTAGTCAACATCTAGATAGTGCCTTGAGCGAAGGCGATATCGCTCGCTCTCTCTCTATACGAACATGAGTCAACAACAATCACGTTACGTGTGGACGGCGTCGACAGAAAGCCCTCTGATGGTCTGAGTGCAGTCGTGGATTGACGGGTTCGGGCATTCATCCTCCACCCACCACCACCTCCACCTCCTCCCTCATCCTCCCCCCCCCTCCTCCTCCTCCCTCATCCTCCTCCTCCCTCCTCCACCCTCCCCCGTCCTCCCTCCCCCTCCTCCCTCATCCTCCTCCTCCCACCACCACCTCCACCTCCTCCTCCTCCTCCCTCCTTCCCCTCCTCCTCCTCCACCCACCACCACCTCCACCTCCTCCTCCTCCCTCCTCCTCCTCCTCCACCCTCCTCCACTCTCCCACCTCCCTCCCTCTCCACCCTCCTCCCTCCTCCCTCCTCCCTCCTCTCCTCCTCCTCCTCCTCCACCCTCCACCCGCTCTCCCTCCACCTCCTCCACCTCCTCCTTCCTCCTCCCTCCTCCTCCTCCTCCTCCCTCCTCCTCCCTCCTCCTCCCTCCTCCTCCTCCCTCCTCCTCCCTCCTCCTCCCTCCTCCTCCTCCTCCCTCCTCCTCCCTACTCCTCCACCTCCTCCTCCTCCCTCCTCCTTCCTCCTCCTCCTCCTCCCTCCTCCTCCTCCCTCCTCCTCCTCCTCCTCCTCCCTCCTCCTCCTCCTCCTCCTCCCTCCTCCTCCTCCTTCCTCCTCCTCCTCCTCCTCCTCCCTCCTCCTCCTCCTCCCCCTCCTCCCCCTCCTCCTCCTCCTCCTCCTCCCCCT
>NW_027423164.1:74516-117738 GCF_048934315.1 Petromyzon marinus
AACCCACGGCCTTCTGCAGACCAGGCGAGGTAGTCAACATCTCCTAGCCACTGTGATGATGATGAGAGAGAGGACACACAGACTCCAAATATACAGCAGCAGCAGCAGGCGTCGTCAGGGTGGGGATCGACCCCGCGACCTCCTGTATACCAGGCGAGGTAGTCAACATCTAGATAGTGCCTTGAGCGAAGGCGATATCGCTCGCTCTCTCTCTATACGAACATGAGTCAACAACAATCAAGTTACGTGTGGACGGCGTCGACAGAAAGCCCTCTGATGGTCTGAGTGCAGTCGTGGATTGACGGGTTCGGGCATTCATCCTCCACCCACCACCACCTCCACCTCCTCCCTCATCCTCCCCCCGCCCTCCTCCTCCTCCTCATCCTCCTCCTCCCTCCTCCACCCTCCCCCGTCCTCCTCCCCCTCCTCCCTCATCCTCCTCCTCCCACCACCACCTCCACCTCCTCCTCCTCCTCCCTCCTTCCCTCCTCCTCCTCCACCCACCACCACCTCCACCTCCTCCTCCTCCCTCCTCCTCCTCCTCCACCCTCCTCCACTCTCCCACCTCCCTCCTTCTCCACCCTCCTCCTCCTCCCTCCTCCCTCCTCCTCCTCCTCCTCCTCCACCACCACCCGCTCTCCCTCCACCTCCTCCACCTCCTCCTTCTCCTCCTCCTCCCTCCTCCTCCTCCCACCTCCTCTCCCTCCTCCTCCCTCCTCCTCCCTCCTCCTCCTCCTCCCTCTCCTCCTCCTCCTCCCTCCTCCTCCTCTCCCTCCTCCTTCCTCCCTCCTCCTCCTCCTCCTCCTCCTCCCTCCTCCTCCTCCTCCCTCCCTCCTCCTCCTCCTCCTCCTCCCTCCTCCTTCCTTCCTCCTCCCTCCTCCCTCCTCCCTCCTCCTCCTCCTCCCCCTCCTCCCCCTCCTCCTCCTCCTCCTCCTCCCCCTCCTCCTCCCTCCTCCTCCTCCTCCTCCCTCCCCTCCTCCTCCCTCCTCTCCTCCTCCCTCCTCCTCCTCCCTCCTCCTTCCTCCTCCTCCTCCTCCTCCTCCTCCTCCTCCTCCTCTCCCTCCTCCCTCCTCCTCCCTCCTCACCTCCCTCCTCCTCCTCCTCCTCTCTCCACCTCCTCCTCCTCCCTCCTCCTCCTCCTCCTCCCACCTCCCTCCTCCTCCCTCCTCCTCTTCCTCCACCCTCCACCCGCTCTCCCTCTCTCTCCCCCTCTCCCTCCCTCGCTCTCAATTTAGCCGACGCTCGTATTTACCATCGTAAGAGGCCTCCGATAATTGTAACGAGGCCACGGCGTAACACACGAATTAATTTGGAATGATATTGCACGTGAGGTTAGTGGGGTGACGGTGGTGGGAGGCAGAGTGGTGGTGGTGGTGGTGGTGGCGGGGGAGATTGGTGGTGGTGGAAGGGGGAAGGGGGAGATACGTTGTTGAGTAAGATCATTATAATTAACAAGGCGAAGACGCGACAAAAGGTGTGTATGTGTGTGTGTGTAGATTGTCTGAGCGAGTCGACAGGGGGGGGGGGGGGAGGGGTGAGGTACAGCGCACGCCCTCCATTCGGAGTTACAATTACACTGCACGGTTTGTATCTGTCCTGAAGAAATCCGATGAGCTATCAAGCGCTTCCCCCCCACCCTCCCCTCCTCCCTCCCCACAGATAAATCAGTGAGGAAGGCACGGTGGCTATGAGATGTTAACTACCTCGCCTGGTATACAGGAGGTCGTGGGTTCCATCCCGACCCTGACGATGCCTGCTGCTGCTGTATATTTGGAGTCTGCGTCTCTCTCTCATCATCATCACGTTGGCTAGGAGATGTTGACTACCTCGCCTGGTCTACAAGAGGTCGTGGGTTCGATTCCAACCCTGAGGACGCCTGCTGCTGCTCCTCATCTGAAGCCTGCGTGTCTCTCTCTCTCTCTCTCATCATCACCACGTTGGCTATGAGATGTTGACTACCTCGCCTGGTATACAGGAGGTCGTGGGTTCGATCCCAACCCTGAGGACGCCTGCTGCTGCTCCTCATCTGAAGCCTGCGTGTCTCTCTCCCCGTGCTCGCGTGGATTTGTCTCCAGTTCCCCCTTGAATCACTCCACGTTCAGAATCGTCATCACCACGCGCTTAGACCTGGTGTCTCTCTGCTGTGAATCTGCAAGCGATGATGATTATGATGATTGATGATTGATGATGATGATTGATGATGATGATTGATGATGATGATTGATGATGATTGATTATGATGAGGATGATGATGATTGATGATGATTGATGAGGATGATTGATGATGATGATTGATGATGATGATTGATGATGATGGTTGATGATGATGATGATCGATGATGATGACTGATGATGATGATTGATGATGATTGATGATGATTATGGATGATGATGATTGATGATGATTGATGATGATGATGATTGATGATGATGACAGTGATGATGATGATTGATGAGGATGATTTATGATGATGATTGATGATGATTGATGATGATTGATGATGATGACAGTGATGATGATGATGACAGTGATGATGATGGTGACAGTGATGATGATAGTGATGATGATGATGGTGACAGTGATGATGATGATTGATGATGATGATGATTGATGATGATGATGCTGCTGCTCAACTACCACTCAATCAAGTGATCTTCTGCGACAGTCGAGGCGTGCTTCTGACGAGGAAGCTTCCTGAGCAGTACCTCGGTGGGGGCCTTAGATGGTCACAATAGTTGAGCTTAGTTTGCGTCTCTGCGAGTATGGGTCTCTGTGGGTCTCTGTGGGTCTCTATGGGTTTATGTGGATTTATGTGGGTCTCTGTGGGTCTCTGTGGGTTTGTGTGGGTTTGTGGGTCTCTATGGGTCTCTGTGTGTCTCTGTGGGTCTCTGTGTGTCTCTGTGGGTCTCTGTGGGTCTCTGTGGGTCTCTGTGGGGTCTCTGTGGGTCTCTGTGGGGTCTCTGTGGGTCTCTGTGGGTGTGGGTCTCTGTGAGTATGGGTCTCTGTGGGTCTCTATGCGTCTCTGTGGGTCTCTGTGAGTATGGGTCTCTGTGAGTATGGGTCTCTGTGGGTCTCTGTGGGTCTCTATGGGTCTCTGTGAGTATGCGTCTCTGTGAGTATGGTTCTCTGTGGGTCTCTGTGGGTCTCTGTGAGTATGCGTCTCTGTGAGCATGGGTCTCTGTGGGTCTCTGTGGGTCTCTGTGAGTATGCATCTCTGTGGGTCTCTGTGGGTCTCTGTGGGTCTCTATGGGTCTCTGTGAGCATGGGTCTCTGTGGGTCTCCGTGGGTCTCTATGGGTCTCTGTGGGTCTCTGTGAGTATGCGTCTCTGTGAGTATGGGTCTCTGTGAGTCTCTGTGAGTATGCGTCTCTGTGAGCATGGGTCTCTATGGGTCTCTGTGGGTCTCTGTGAGTATGCGTCTCTGTGAACATGGGTCTCTGTGGGTCTCTGTGGGTCTCTGTGAGTATGCATCTCTGTGAGTCTCTATGGGTCTCTGTGAGTATGCGTCTCTGTGAGTATGGGTCTCTGTGGGTCTCTGTGGGTCTCTGTGAGCATGGGTCTCTGTGGGTCTCTGTGGGTCTCTATGGGTCTCTGTGAGTATGGGTCTCTGTGGGTCTCTATGGGTCTCTGTGAGTATGGGTCTCTGTGAGAATGGGTCTCTGTGAGTATGCGTCTCTGTGAGCATGGGTCTCTGTGGGTCTCTGTGGGTCTCTGTGGGTCTCTATGAGTATGCGTCTCTGTGAGTATGGGTCTCTGTGGGTCTCTATGGGTCTCTGTGAGTATGGGTCTCTGTGAGAATGGGTCTCTATGAGTATGCGTCTCTGTGAGTATGGGTCTCTGTGGGTCTCTATGGGTCTCTGTGAGTATGGGTCTCTGTGAGAATGGGTCTCTATGAGTATGCGTCTCTGTGAGTATGGGTCTCTGTGGGTCTCTATGGGTCTCTGTGAGTATGGGTCTCTGTGAGTATGGGTCTCTGTGATTATGGGTCTCTGTGGGTCTCTATGGATCTCTATGAGTATGGGTCTCTTTGAGTATGGGTCTCTGTGAGTATGCGTCTCTGTGGGTATGGGTCTCTGTGGGGTCTCTGTGAGTATGGGTCTCTGTGAGAATGGGTCTCTATGAGTATGCGTCTCTGTGAGTATGGGTCTCTGTGGGTCTCTATGGGTCTCCGTGAGTATGGGTCTCTGTGAGTATTGGTCTCTGTGGGTCTCTGTGGGTCTCTGTGGGTCTCTATGGGTCTCTGTGCGTCTCTGTGAGTATGCGTCTCTGTAAGTATGGGTCTCTGTGGGTCTCTATGGGTCTCCGTGAGTATGGGTCTCTGTGAGTATGGGTCTCTGTGGGTCTCTGTGGGTCTCTGTGGGTCTCTATGGGTCTCTGTGCGTCTCTGTGAGTATGCGTCTCTGTGAGCATGGGTCTCTGTGGGTCTCTGTGGGTCTCTATGAGTATGCGTCTCTGTGAGTATGGGTCTCTGTGGGTCTCTATGGGTCTCTGTGAGTATGGGTCTCTGTGAGTATGGGTCTCTGTGGGTCTCTATGGGTCTCTGTGAGTATTGGTCTCTGTGGGTCTCTATGGGACTCTGTGAGTATGGGTCTCTGTGGGTCTCTGTGGGTTTCTGTGAGTATGCGTCTCTGTGAGTATGGGTCTCTGTGAGTATGCGTCTCTGTGAGTATGGGTCTCTGTGAGTATGGGTCTCTGTGGGTCTCTATGGGTCTCCGTGAGTATGGGTCTCTGTGAGTATGCGTCTCTGTGAGAATGGGTCTCTGTGAGTATGTGTCTCTGTGAGTATGGGTCTCTGTGGGTCTCTATGGGTCTCTGTGAGTATGGGTCTCTGTGAGAATGGGTCTCTATGAGTATGCGTCTCTGTGAGTATGGGTCTCTGTGGGTCTCTATGGGTCTCTGTGAGTATGGGTCTCTGTGTGTCTCTATGGGTCTCTGTGAGTATGGGTCTCTGCGGGTCTCTATGGGTCTCTGTGAGTATGCGTCTCTGTGAGTATTGGTCTCTGTGAGTATGGGTCTCTGTGGGTCTCTATGGGTCTCTGTGAGTATGGGTCTCTGCGGGTCTCTATGGGTCTCTGTGAGTATGGGTCTCTGCGGGTCTCTGTGGGTCTCTATGAGTTTGGGTCTCTGTGGGTCTCTGTGGGTCTCTGTGAGTATGGGTCTCTGTGGGTCTCTATGGATCTCTATGAGTTTGGGTCTCTGTGGGTCTCTATGGATCTCTATGAGTATGGGTTCCTGTGGGTCTCTATGGATTTCTATGAGTATGGGTCTCTATGGATCTCTGTGAGTATGGGTCTCTGTGGGTATCTATGGATCTCTATGAGTATGGGTCTCTGTTGGTCTCTATGGATCTCTATGAGTATGGGTCTCTGTGGGTCTCTATGAGTATGGGTCTCTGTGGGTCTCTATGGGTCTCTGTGAGTATGGGTCTCTATGAGTATGGGTCTCTGTGGGTCTCTATGGGTCTCTATGAGTATGGGTCTCTGTGGGTCTCTGTGGGTCTCTGTGAGTGGGTGAGTGGGTGAAGGTGTGAGTTTGTGAGTGGGTGAGTGGGTGAATGGGTGAAGGGGTGAGTGGGTGAGGGGGTGAGTGGGTGGGTGGGTTGGTTGAGTGGGTGAGTGGTTGAGTGGGTGAGTGGGTGAGGGGGTGAGTGGGTGAGTGGTTGAGTGGGTGAGGGGGTGAGTGGGTGAGTGGGTGAGGGGGTGAGTGGGTGAGTGGATGAGGGGGTGAGGGGGTGAGTGGGTGGGTGGGTTGAGTGGGTGAGGGGGTGAGGGGGTGAGGGGGTGAGTGGGTGAAGGAGTGAGTAGGTGAGTGGATGGAGAGCAGGAGAGAGGGGGAGAGAGTTTCCCTCCCTCCCCTCCCCTCCCTCCCCTCCCTCCCCTCCCTCCCCTCCCTCCCCTTTCTCCCCTCCCTTCCTCCCTCCCTCCCCCCTCCCCCACCTCCACAGGCAAATGCATCTCAATCGCTTTCATGTCTCTCCGCTAAGTTGTGGATATCAAAGTGCGAGTCGCATCGCTCCCATCATGACGCCGGCATCACTCACCGTCTCCACAGCTGCGGTGGCTGTGGTGGTGGCGGTGGTGGTGGTGGTGATGGTGGTTGTTGTGGTGGTGGTTGTTGTGGTGGTTGTTGTGGTGGTTCTTGTGGTGTTGGTTGTTGTGGTGGTGGTGGCGGTGGTGGTTGTTGTGGTGGTTGTTGTGGTGGTGGTTGTTGTGGTGGTTGTTGTGGTGGTTCTTGTGGTGTTGGTTGTTGTGGTGGTGGCGGTGGTGGTTGTTGTGGTGGTGGTTGTTGTGGTGGTGGCGGTGGTGGTTGTTGTGATGGTGGTTGTTGTTGTGGTAGTGGCGGTGGTGGTTGTTGTGGTGGTGGTTGTGGTGGTGGTTGTTGTGGTATTATTGTTGTGGTGGTGGCGGTGGTGGTGGTTGTTGTGGTGGTGGTTGTTGTGGTGGTGGCGGTGGTGGTGGTGGTTGTGGTGGTGGTGGTTGTGGTGGTGGTGGCGGTGGTGGTGGTTGTGGTGGTGGTGGCTGCGGTCTTGATGAGCGGTGGCGCAGCAGTTAGCGTAGCTGCGGCTAGGATAGAACCCGGCTACTGTGTGTGTGTGTCATTGTGTGTGTTACTGTGTGTGTGTCACTGTGTGTCACTGTGTGTGTGTCACTGTGTGTGTGTGTCACTGTGTGTCACTGTGTGTGTCACTGTGTGTGTGTCACTGTGTGTCACTGTGTGTGTGTCACTGTGTGTCACTGTGTGTGTGTGTCACTGTGTGTCACTGTGTGTGTGTCACTGTGTGTGTGTCACTATGTGTGTGTCATTGTGCGTGTGTCACTGTGTGTGTGCCACTATGTGTGTGTGTGTCACTGTGTGTGTGTCACTGTGTGTCACTGTGTGTGTGTCACTGTGTGTGTGTGTCACTGTGTGTTACTGTGTGTGTGTGTCACCGTGTGTCACTGTGTTTGTGTCACTGTGTGTGTGTCATTGTGTGTGTCACTGTGTGTGTGTCATTGTGTGTGTCACTGTGTGTGTGTCACTGTGTGTCACTGTGTGTGTCACTGTGTGTGTGTCACTGTGTGTTACTGTGTGTGTGTGTGTGACGATTATCTGAACCGGTCCCGGGCCTCCCCTAGGTCGACTCAGCCTCAATTGAGTACCTGGTGCGGTGTGTAAACATTGCCACTAGGGAGACAAAGGCGGTCGGGCGTGGTGCTGGCCACCCACCCCCTCGTGTACCGTTCCGGCCTTCATAGGTGCTCGCTAACAGCACTTGCCCCTACAGTCTGTTAAGGCTATACGGGGGATCTTTGTCACTGTGTGTGTGTGTCACTGTGTGTTTCACTGTGTATGTCACTGTGTGTCACTGTGTGTATGTCACTGTGTGTCACTGTGTGTGTGTCACTGTGTGTGTCACTGTGTATGTCACTGTGTGTCACTGTGTGTGTCACTGTGTGTGTAGTGGTTAGCGCTACGTTGTTCTACGAACCTGGCGTTCCGAGTTCGATTCCCGCTCACGGCGATCATCACCGGTTACGATTACCTGAACCGGTCCTGGGACTCCCCTAGGTCGACTCAGCCTTAAATGAGTACCTGGTGCTGTGTGTGTAGTAAACATCGCCACTGGGGAGACAAAGGCGGCCGGGCGTGCGTGGTTGCTGGCCACCCGGTACAGCCACACACAACAACAACACAACAACAAACACACCAATACAACAACAATAACACAACGACACCACCAACACCACCACAACAACAACACACCAACAATAACACAGCATGACAAAAAAGCATGAACAACAACGCACAATACCAACACAACAACAACAACAACCAATACACCAACACAAGAACACAACACCACATCTATAACAACAACAACAAACACAGCGCAACAACAATAACAACAACACAGCAATAACACCAAAACAACACAATAACAACACAACAATAACAACAACACAGCAATAACACCAAAACAACACAATAACAACACAACAATAACAACAACACAGCAATAACACCAAAACAACACAATAACAACACAACAATAACAACAACACAGCAATAACACCAAAACAACACAATAACAACACAACAATCACAACAACGCAGCACAACAACAACGCAGCACAACAACACACCAGTAACGAGCACACAACAACAACAACAACACAACAATGACAACACAACAATAACAACACAAACATGAACACAAACATACGTACGTGAAAAAAGAATAACATTGACCACCCCCACGCTACCTGCGGTGTGGGAGGAGGGGTTGTTGGAGGGATTGGTGGGGGGTTGGGGGGGGGTTGGTGGGGGGGGGTGGTGGGGGGGTTGGTGGTGGGGAGGGGGGCAATCAGTGAGGATCGCTGATAGGTCGAGAGGTACTCCAGGTAATGATTAAAAATTGACCACGCATTTTCAACTCGCTCCCGCTCTCTACGACGGCCCAATTATGTTGCTCAACGTTGATTAGGGGGGGTGCAGAGGGGGGGGGGTGAGGGGGGGGATCAACTCCCCCCCCTCCACTCCGCCCCCCAGACCCCCCCCCATCCCTCCCATTGCCCCCCTCTGTCCAGTGTCATTACTCGACTGGGTTTGTGAAGCTACGAACACAGTGGTGCATGGAGATTTTTTGCATATTTGGAGCAAATAGAATCCCAATCTAGAGCCCCTCATCGATAGCCTCTCTCCCCCCCCTCCATCTCCCCCCCCCTCTCTCTATCTCCCCCCCTCTCTATCTCCCCCCTCTCTCTATCTCCCTCCCCCCTCTCTCTATCTCCCTCCCCCCCTCTCTCTATCTCTCCCCTCCATCTCCCCCCCTCTCTCTATCTCCCTCCCCCCTCTCTCTATCTCCCCCCTCCTTCTCTATCTCCCTCCCCCCTCAGATTGAATCTCTGCCCCCGATCTTTATCTCTCTCTGCTCTAACAAGAGCCTTGGCCTGATGCCCGCCCACCCGCCTGCTCCGTAATTGCCTCTCATTAGCATCACGGGAAATTTATAGCCCAAGCCGTCTATACTTGGCTACTAGCCATGGATCATAACCCTACTAGCCATGGTTAATAACTCTACAATCCATGGTTAATAACTCTACTATCCATGGTTAATAACTCTACTATCCATGGCTAATAACCCTACCAGCCATGGATCATAACCCTACTATCCATGGTTAATAACCCTACTATCCATGGTTAATAACTCTACTATCCATGGTTAATAAGTCTACTATCCTTGGTTAATAACTCTACTATTCATGGTTAATAACTCTACTATCCATTGATAATAACTCTACTATCCATTGATAATAACTCTACTATCCATGGTTAATAACTCTACTATTCATGGTTAATAACTCTACTATCCATTGATAATAACTCTACTATCCATGGCTAATAACTCTACTATCCATAGTTAATAACTCTACTATCCATGGTTAATAACCCTACTATCCATGGATAATAACTCTACTTTCCATGGATAATAACCCTACTATCCATGGATAATAACTCTACTAAGCATGTATAATAACCCTACTATCCATGGATAATAACTCTACTTTCCATGGATAATAACCCTACTATCCATGGATAATAACCCTACTAAGCATGGTTAATAACTCTACTATCCATGGTTAATAACTCTACTATCCATGGTTAATAACCCGACTACCCATGGCTAATAACTCTACTATCCATGGTTAATAACCCTACTATTCATGGTTAATAACCCTACTTTCCATGGATAATAACCCTACTATCCATGCATATTAACCCTACTATCCATGGCTAATTAACGCTACTATCCATGGATCATAACCCTACTATCCATGGATAATAACTCTACTATCCATGGTTAATAACTCTACTATCCATGGTTAATAAGTCTACTATCCTTGGTTAATAACTCTACTATTCATGGTTAATAACTCTACTATCCATTGATAATAACTCTACTATCCATTGATAATAACTCTACTATCCATGGTTAATAACTCTACTATCCATGGCTAATAACTCTACTATCCATAGTTAATAACTCTACTATCCATGGTTAATAACCCTACTATCCATGGAAAATAACTCTACTTTCCATGGATAATAACCCTACTATCCATGGATAATAACTCTACTAAGCATGTATAATAACCCTACTATCCATGGATAATAACTCTACTTTCCATGGATAATAACCCTACTATCCATTGATAATAACCCTACTAAGCATGGTTAATAACTCTACTATCCATGGTTAATAACTCTACTATCCATGGTTAATAACCCGACTACCCATGGCTAATAACTCTACTATCCATGGTTAATAACCCTACTATTCATGGTTAATAACCCTACTTTCCATGGATAATAACCCTACTATCCATGCATATTAACCCTACTATCCATGGCTAATTAACGCTACTATCCATGGATCATAACCCTACTATCCATGGATAATAACTCTACTATCCATGGATAATAACTCCACTATCCATGGATAATAACTCCACTATCCATGCTTAATAACCCTACTATCCATGGCTAAGAACTCTACTATCCATAGTTAATAACCCTATTATCCATGGCTAATAACTCTACTATCCCTGGATAATAACCCTACTATCCATGGTTAATAACCCTACTATCCATGGTTAATAACCCTACAATCCATGGATAATAACCCTACTAATCATGGATAATAACTCTACTATCCATGGTTAATAACTCTACTATCCATGGATAATAACCCTACTATCCACGGTTAATAACTCTACTATCCATGGATAATAACCCTACTATCCACGGTTAATAACCCTACTATCCATGGTTAATAACTCTACTATCCATGGTTAATAACTCTACTATCCATGGTTAATAACTCTACTATCCATGCTTAATAACTCTACTATCCATAGATAATAACTCTACTATCCATGGTTAATAACCCTACTATCCATGGATCATAACCCTAATATCCATGGTTAATAACCCTCTATCCATGGAAAATAACTCTACTATCCATAGATAATAACTCTACTAGCCATGGATAATAACCCTACTATCCATGGTTAATAACCCTACTAGCCATGGTGAATTACTGTACTATCCATGGTTAATAACCCTACTATGCATGGTTAATACCATACTATCCATGGATAAGAACTCTACTATCCACGGTTAATAACCCGACTATCCATGCTTAAGAACTCTACTATCCATGGTTAATAACCCTACTATCCATGGATAATAACTATACTATCCATGGCTAATAACTCTACTATCCATGGATAATAACCTTACTATCCATGGTTAATAACTCTATTATCCATGGTTAATAACTCTACTATCCATGCATATTAACCCTACTATCCATGGCTAATAACTCTACTATCCATGGATAATAACCCTACTAGCCATGGATAATTACTCTACTATCCATGGTTAATAACTCTACTATCAATGGATAATAACCCTACAATCCATGGCTAATAACCCTACAATCCATGGATAATAACCCTACTATCCATGCATATTAAACCTACAATCCATGGCTAATTAACGCTACTATCCATGGATAATAACCCTACTAGCCATGGATAATTACTCTACTATCCATGGTTAATAACTCTACTATCCATGGATAATAACCCTACTATCCATCGTTAACAACCCTACTATCCATGGATAATAACTCTACTATCCATGGATAATAATCCTACTCTCCATGGTTAATAACCCTACTATCCATCGTTAATAACCCTACTATCCATAGATAATAACTCTACTATCCATGGATAATAACCCTACTAGGCATGGTTAATAACCCTACTATCCATGGATAATAACTCTACTATCCATGGTTAATAACCCTACCATCCATGGTTAATAACCCTATTATCCATGGTTAATAACTCTACTATCCATGGTTAATAACCCGACTATCCATGGATAATAACTCTACTATCCATGGTTAATAACCCGACTATCCATGGATAATAACTCTACTATCCATGGTTAATAACTCTACTATCCATGGTTAATAACCCTACCATCCATGGTTAATAACCCTATTATCCATGGTTAATAACTCTACTATCCATGGTTAATAACTCTACTATCCATGGATAATAACTCTACCATCCATAGATAATAACTCTACTATCCATGGCTAATAACCCTACTATCCATGGTTAATAACCCTACCATCCATGGTTAATAACCCTATTATCCATGGTTAATAACTCTACTATCCATGGTTAATAACTCTACTATCCATGGATAATAACTCTACTATCCATGGATAATAACTCTACTATCCATGGATAATAACTCTACTATCCATGGTTAATAACGCTACTATCCATGGCTAATAACCCTACTATCCATGGATAATAACCCTACTATCAACGGTTAATAACTCTACTATCCATAGATAATAACTCTACTATCCATGGTTAATAACCCTACTATCAACGGTTAATAACTCTACTATCCATAGATAATAACTCTACTATCCATGGTTAATAACCCTACTATCCATGGTTAATAACTCTACTATCCATGGTTAATAACCCTACTATCCATGGATAATAACTCTACTATCCATGGATAATAACTCTACTATCCATGGATAACAACTCTACTATCCATGGATATTAACCCTACTATCCATGGATAATAACTCTACTATCCATGGCTAATAACTCTACTATCCATGGTTAATAACTCTACTATCCATGGCTAATAACCTTACCAGCCATGGATCATAACCCTACTATCCTTGGTTAATAACTCTACTATCCATGGTTAATAACTCTACTATCCATGGATAATAACTCTACTATCCATGGTTAATAACCCTACTATTCATGGTTAATAACCCTACTTTCCATGGATAATAACCCTACTATCCATGCATATTAACCCTACTATCCATGGCTAATTAACGCTACTATCCATGGATCATAACCCTACTATCCATGGATAATAACTCTACTATCCATGGATAATAACTCCACTATCCATGGATAATAACTCCACTATCCATGCTTAATAACCCTACTATCCATGGCTAATAACTCTACTATCCATAGTTAATAACCCTATTATCCATGGCTAATAACTCTACTATCCCTGGATAATAACCCTACTATCCATGGTTAATAACCCTACTATCCATGGTTAATAACCCTACTATCCATGGATAATAACCCTACTAATCATGGATAATAACTCTACTATCCATGGTTAATAACTCTACTATCCATGGATAATAACCCTACTATCCACGGTTAATAACTCTACTATCCATGGATAATAACCCTACTATCCACGGTTAATAATCCTACTATCCATGGTTAATAACTCTACTATCCATGGTTAATAACTCTACTATCCATGGTTAATAACTCTACTATCCATGCTTAATAACTCTACTATCCATAGATAATAACTCTACTATCCATGGTTAATAACCCTACTATCCATGGATCATAACCCTACTATCCATGGTTAATAACAATCTATCCATGGAAAATAACTCTACTATCCATGGTTAATAACTCTACTATCCATGGTTAATAACTCTACTATCCATGGATAATAACTCTACTAGCCATGGATAATAACCCTACTATCCATGGTTAATAACCCTACTAGCCATGGTGAATTACTGTACTATTCATGGTTAATAACCCTACTATGCATGGTTAATACCATACTATCCATGGATAAGAACTCTACTATCCACGGTTAATAACCCGACTATCCATGCTTAATAACTCTACTATCCATGGTTAATAACCCTACTATCCATGGATAATAACTCTACTATCCATGGCTAATAACTCTACTATCCATGGTTAATAACTCTACTATCCATGCATATTAACCCTACTATCCATGGCTAATAACTCTACTATCCATGGATAATAACCCTACTAGCCATGGATAATTACTCTACTATCCTTGGTTAATAACTCTACTATCCATAGATAATAACCCCACAATCCATGGCTAATAACCCTACAATCCACGGATAATAACCCTACTATCCATGCATATTAATCCTACTATCCATGGATAATAACTCTACTATCCATGGCTAATAACTCTACTATCCATGGTTAATAACTCTACTATCCATGGCTAATAACCCTACCAGCCATGGATCATAACCCTACTATCCATGGTTAATAACTCTACTATCCATGGTTAATAACTCTACTATCCATGGATAATAACTCTACTATCCATGGTTAATAACTCTACTATCCATGGGCAATAACTCTACTATCCATGGTTAATAACCCTACTATTCATGGTTAATAACCCTACTTTCCATGGATAATAACCCTACTATCCATGCATATTAACCCTACTATCCATGGCTAATTAACGCTACTATCCATGGATCATAACCCTACTATCCATGGATAATAACTCTACTATCCATGGATAATAACCCTACTATCCATGGCTAATAACTCTACTATCCATAGTTAATAACCCTATTATCCATGGCTAATAACTCTACTATCCCTGGATAATAACCCTACTATCCATGGTTAATAACCCTACTATCCATGGTTAATAACCCTACTATCCATGGATAATAACCCTACTAATCATGGATAATAACTCTACTATCCATGGTTAATAACTCTACTATCCATGGGCAATAACTCTACTATCCATGGTTAATAACCCTACTATTCATGGTTAATAACCCTACTTTCCATGGATAATAACCCTACTATCCATGCATATTAACCCTACTATCCATGGCTAAATAACGCTACTATCCATGGATCATAACCCTACTATCCATGGATAATAACTCTACTATCCATGGATAATAACCCTACTATCCATGGCTAATAACTCTACTATCCATAGTTAATAACCCTATTATCCATGGCTAATAACTCTACTATCCCTGGATAATAACCCTACTATCCATGGTTAATAACCCTACTATCCATGGTTAATAACCCTACTATCCATGGATAATAACCCTACTAATCATGGATAATAACTCTACTATCCATGGTTAATAACTCTACTATCCATGGATAATAACCCTACTATCCACGGTTAATAACTCTTCTATCCATGGATAATAACCCTACTATCCACGGTTAATAACCCTACTATCCATGGTTAATAACTCTACTATCCATGGTTAATAACTCTACTATCCATGGTTAATAACTCTACTATCCATGCTTAATAACTCTACTATCCATGGTTAATAACTCTACTATCCATGCTTAATAACTCTACTATCCATAGATAATAACTCTACTATCCATGGTTAATAACCCTACTATCCATGGATCATAACCCTACTATCCATGGTTAATAACGCTCTATCCATGGAAAATAACTCTACTATCCATGGTTAATAACTCTACTATCCATGGTTAATAACTCTACTATCCATGGATAATAACTCTACTAGCCATGGATAATAACCCTACTATCCATGGTTAATAACCCTACTAGCCATGGTGAATTACTGTACTATTCATGGTTAATAACCCTACTATGCATGGTTAATACCATACTATCCATGGATAAGAACTCTACTATCCACGGTTAATAACCCGACTATCCATGCTTAATAACTCTATTATCCATGGTTAATAACCCTACTATCCATGGATAATAACTCTACTATCCATGGCTAATAACTCTACTATCCATAGATAATAACCCTACTATCCATGGTTAATAACTCTACTATCCATGGTTAATAACTCTACTATCCATGCATATTAACCCTACTATCCATGGCTAATAACTCTAATATCCATGGATAATAACCCTACTAGCCATGGATAATTACTCTACTATCCATGGTTAATAACTCTACTATCCATGGATAATAACCCCACAATCCATGGCTAATAACCCTACAATCCACGGATAATAACCCTACTATCCATGCATATTAATCCTACTATCCATGGCTAATTAACGCTACTATCCATGGATAATAACCCTACTAGCCATGGATAATTACTCTACTATCCATGGTTAATAACTCTACTATCCATGGATAATAACCCTACTATCCATCGTTAATAACCCTACTATCCATGGATGATAACTCTACTATCCATGGATAATAATCCTACTCTCCATGGTTAATAACCCTACTATCCATCGTTAATAACCCTACTAGGCATGGTTAATAACCCTACCATCCATGGTTAATAACCCTATTATCCATGGTTAATAACTCTACTATCCATGGTTAATAACTCTACTATCCATGGATAATAACTCTACTATCCATGGATAATAACTCTACTATCCATGGATAATAACTCTACTATCCATGGTTAATAACGCTACTATCCATGGCTAATAACCCTACTATCCATGGATAATAACCCTACTATCAACGGTTAATAACTCTACTATCCATAGATAATAACTCTACTATCCATGGTTAATAACCCTACTATCAACGGTTAATAACTCTACTATCCATAGATAATAACTCTACTATCCATGGTTAATAACCCTACTATCCATGGTTAATAACTCTACTATCCATGGTTAATAACCCTACTATCCATGGATAATAACTCTACTATCCATGGATAATAACTCTACTATCCATGGATAACAACTCTACTATCCATGGATATTAACCCTACTATCCATGGATAATAACTCTACTATCCATGGCTAATAACTCTACTATCCATGGTTAATAACTCTACTATCCATGGCTAATAACCTTACCAGCCATGGATCATAACCCTACTATCCTTGGTTAATAACTCTACTATCCATGGTTAATAACTCTACTATCCATGGATAATAACTCTACTATCCATGGTTAATAACCCTACTATTCATGGTTAATAACCCTACTTTCCATGGATAATAACCCTACTATCCATGCATATTAACCCTACTATCCATGGCTAATTAACGCTACTATCCATGGATCATAACCCTACTATCCATGGATAATAACTCTACTATCCATGGATAATAACTCCACTATCCATGGATAATAACTCCACTATCCATGCTTAATAACCCTACTATCCATGGCTAATAACTCTACTATCCATAGTTAATAACCCTATTATCCATGGCTAATAACTCTACTATCCCTGGATAATAACCCTACTATCCATGGTTAATAACCCTACTATCCATGGTTAATAACCCTACTATCCATGGATAATAACCCTACTAATCATGGATAATAACTCTACTATCCATGGTTAATAACTCTACTATCCATGGATAATAACCCTACTATCCACGGTTAATAACTCTACTATCCATGGATAATAACCCTACTATCCACGGTTAATAATCCTACTATCCATGGTTAATAACTCTACTATCCATGGTTAATAACTCTACTATCCATGGTTAATAACTCTACTATCCATGCTTAATAACTCTACTATCCATAGATAATAACTCTACTATCCATGGTTAATAACCCTACTATCCATGGATCATAACCCTACTATCCATGGTTAATAACAATCTATCCATGGAAAATAACTCTACTATCCATGGTTAATAACTCTACTATCCATGGTTAATAACTCTACTATCCATGGATAATAACTCTACTAGCCATGGATAATAACCCTACTATCCATGGTTAATAACCCTACTAGCCATGGTGAATTACTGTACTATTCATGGTTAATAACCCTACTATGCATGGTTAATACCATACTATCCATGGATAAGAACTCTACTATCCACGGTTAATAACCCGACTATCCATGCTTAATAACTCTACTATCCATGGTTAATAACCCTACTATCCATGGATAATAACTCTACTATCCATGGCTAATAACTCTACTATCCATGGTTAATAACTCTACTATCCATGCATATTAACCCTACTATCCATGGCTAATAACTCTACTATCCATGGATAATAACCCTACTAGCCATGGATAATTACTCTACTATCCTTGGTTAATAACTCTACTATCCATAGATAATAACCCCACAATCCATGGCTAATAACCCTACAATCCACGGATAATAACCCTACTATCCATGCATATTAATCCTACTATCCATGGATAATAACTCTACTATCCATGGCTAATAACTCTACTATCCATGGTTAATAACTCTACTATCCATGGCTAATAACCCTACCAGCCATGGATCATAACCCTACTATCCATGGTTAATAACTCTACTATCCATGGTTAATAACTCTACTATCCATGGATAATAACTCTACTATCCATGGTTAATAACTCTACTATCCATGGGCAATAACTCTACTATCCATGGTTAATAACCCTACTATTCATGGTTAATAACCCTACTTTCCATGGATAATAACCCTACTATCCATGCATATTAACCCTACTATCCATGGCTAATTAACGCTACTATCCATGGATCATAACCCTACTATCCATGGATAATAACTCTACTATCCATGGATAATAACCCTACTATCCATGGCTAATAACTCTACTATCCATAGTTAATAACCCTATTATCCATGGCTAATAACTCTACTATCCCTGGATAATAACCCTACTATCCATGGTTAATAACCCTACTATCCATGGTTAATAACCCTACTATCCATGGATAATAACCCTACTAATCATGGATAATAACTCTACTATCCATGGTTAATAACTCTACTATCCATGGGCAATAACTCTACTATCCATGGTTAATAACCCTACTATTCATGGTTAATAACCCTACTTTCCATGGATAATAACCCTACTATCCATGCATATTAACCCTACTATCCATGGCTAAATAACGCTACTATCCATGGATCATAACCCTACTATCCATGGATAATAACTCTACTATCCATGGATAATAACCCTACTATCCATGGCTAATAACTCTACTATCCATAGTTAATAACCCTATTATCCATGGCTAATAACTCTACTATCCCTGGATAATAACCCTACTATCCATGGTTAATAACCCTACTATCCATGGTTAATAACCCTACTATCCATGGATAATAACCCTACTAATCATGGATAATAACTCTACTATCCATGGTTAATAACTCTACTATCCATGGATAATAACCCTACTATCCACGGTTAATAACTCTTCTATCCATGGATAATAACCCTACTATCCACGGTTAATAACCCTACTATCCATGGTTAATAACTCTACTATCCATGGTTAATAACTCTACTATCCATGGTTAATAACTCTACTATCCATGCTTAATAACTCTACTATCCATGGTTAATAACTCTACTATCCATGCTTAATAACTCTACTATCCATAGATAATAACTCTACTATCCATGGTTAATAACCCTACTATCCATGGATCATAACCCTACTATCCATGGTTAATAACGCTCTATCCATGGAAAATAACTCTACTATCCATGGTTAATAACTCTACTATCCATGGTTAATAACTCTACTATCCATGGATAATAACTCTACTAGCCATGGATAATAACCCTACTATCCATGGTTAATAACCCTACTAGCCATGGTGAATTACTGTACTATTCATGGTTAATAACCCTACTATGCATGGTTAATACCATACTATCCATGGATAAGAACTCTACTATCCACGGTTAATAACCCGACTATCCATGCTTAATAACTCTATTATCCATGGTTAATAACCCTACTATCCATGGATAATAACTCTACTATCCATGGCTAATAACTCTACTATCCATAGATAATAACCCTACTATCCATGGTTAATAACTCTACTATCCATGGTTAATAACTCTACTATCCATGCATATTAACCCTACTATCCATGGCTAATAACTCTAATATCCATGGATAATAACCCTACTAGCCATGGATAATTACTCTACTATCCATGGTTAATAACTCTACTATCCATGGATAATAACCCCACAATCCATGGCTAATAACCCTACAATCCACGGATAATAACCCTACTATCCATGCATATTAATCCTACTATCCATGGCTAATTAACGCTACTATCCATGGATAATAACCCTACTAGCCATGGATAATTACTCTACTATCCATGGTTAATAACTCTACTATCCATGGATAATAACCCTACTATCCATCGTTAATAACCCTACTATCCATGGATGATAACTCTACTATCCATGGATAATAATCCTACTCTCCATGGTTAATAACCCTACTATCCATCGTTAATAACCCTACTAGGCATGGTTAATAACCCTACTATCCATCGTTAATAACCCTACTAGGCATGGTTAATAACCCTACTATCCATAGATAATAACTCTACAATCCATAGATAATAACCCTACTAGGCATGGTTAATAACCCTACTATCCATAGATAATAACTCTACAATCCATAGATAATAACCCTACTAGGCATGGTTAATAACCCTACCATCCATGGATAATAACTCTACTATCCATGGTTAATAACCCTACCATCCATGGTTAATAACCCAATTATCCATGGTTAATAACTCTACTATCCATGGTTAATAACCCGACTATCCATGGATAATAACTCTACTATCCATGGTTAATAACCCGACTATCCATGGATAATGACTCTACTATCCATGGTTAATAACTCTACTATCCTTGGTTAATAACCCTACCATCCATGGTTAATAACCCTATTATCCATGGTTAATAACTCTACTATCCATGGTTAATAACTCTACTATCCATGGATAATAACTCTACTATCCATAGATAATAACTCTACTATCCTTGGCTAATAACCCTACTATCCATGGTTAATAACCCTACCATCCATGGTTAATAACCCTATTATCCATGGTTAATAACTCTACTATCCATGGTTAATAACTCTACTATCCATGGATAATAACTCTACTATCCATGGATAATAACTCTACTATCCATGGATAATAACTCTACTATCCATGGTTAATAACGCTACTATCCATGGCTAATAACCCTACTATCCATGGATAATAACCCTACTATCCACGGTTAATAACTCTACTATCCATATATAATAACTCTACTATCCATGGTTAATAACCCTACTATCCATGGTTAATAACTCTACTATCCATGGTTAATAACCCTACTATCCATGGATAATAACTCTACTATCCATGGATAATAACTCTACTATCCATGGATACTAACTCTACTATCCATGGATATTAACCCTACTATCCATGGATAATAACTCTACTATCCATGGCTAATAACTCTACTATCCATGGTTGATAACTATACTATCCATGGATAATAACCCTACTATCCATGGTTAATAACTCTACTATCCATGGTTAATAACACTACTATCCATGGTTAATAACCCTACTATCCATAGATAATAACCCTACTATCCATGGATAATAACTCTACTATCCGTGGATAATAACTCTACTATGCATGGTTAATAACGCTACTATCCATGGATAATAACCCTACTATCCATGGTTAATAACCCTACTATCCATGGATAATAACCCTACTATCCATGGTTAATAACCATACTATCCATGGATAATAACTCTACCATCCATAGATAATAACCCTACTATCCATGGATAATAACCCTACTATCCATGGATAATAACTCTACTATCCATGGATAATAACCCTACTATCCATGGATAATAACTCTACTATCCATGGATAATAACCCTACTATCCATGGTTAATAACCCTACTATCCATGGATAATAACCCTACTATCCATGGATAATAACCCTACTATCCATGGATAATAACCCTACTAGGCATGGTTAATAACTCTACTATCCATGGTTAATAACCCGAATATCCATGGATAATAACGCTATTATCCATGGATAATAACTCTACTATCCATGGTTAATAACGCTATTATCCATGGATAATAACTCTACTATCCATGGATAATAACCCTACTATCCATGGATAATAACTCTACTATCCATGGATAATAACTCTACTATCCATGGTTAATAACTATACTATCCATGGTTAATAACATTACTCTCCATGGTTAATAACCCTACTAACCATGGTTAATAACCCTACTATCCATAGATAATAAACCTACTATCCATGGATAATAACCCTACTATCCATGGATAATAACCCTACTATCCATGGATAATAACCCTACAATCCATGGATAATAACCCTACTATTCATGGTTAATAACCCTACTAATCATGGATAATCACCCTACTATCCATGGTTAATAACCCTACTATCCATGGATCATAACCCTACTATCCATGGATAATAACTCTAATATCTACGGATAATAACCCTACTATCCATGGACAATATGTATGTGTGTATAGTGGTATGTGTGTAGTGGTATGTGTGTGTAGTGGTATGTGTGTGTAGTGATATGTGTGTAGTGGTATGTGTGTTGTGGTATGTGTGTAGTGGTATGTGTGTGTAGTGGTATGTGTGTGTAGTGGTATGTGTAGTGGTACGTGTAGTGGTACGTGTGTGTAGTGGTATGTGTGTGTAGTGGTACGTGTGTAGTTGTATGTGTGTGTAGTAGTATGTGTGTGTAGTGGTATGTGTGTGTAGTGGTATGTGTGTGTAGTGGTACGTGTGGAGTGGTGTGTGTGTAGTGGTATGTGTGTAGTGGTATGTGTGTGAAGTGGTATGTGTGTGTAGTGGTACGTGTGTGTAGTGGTACGTGTGTAGTGGTACGTGTGTGTAGTGGTATGTGTGTGTAGTGGTACGTGTGTAGTGGTACGTGTGTGTAGTGGTATGTGTGTAGTGGTATGTGTGTAGTGGTATGTGTGTGTAGTGGTACGTGTGTGTAGTGGTATGTGTGTGTAGTGGTACGTGTGTAGTGGTACGTGTGTGTAGTGGTACGTGTGTGTAGTGGTATGTGTGTGTAGTGGTATGTGTGTGTAGTGGTACGTGTGTAGTGGTACGTGTGTGTAGTGGTACGTGTGTGTAGTGGTATGTGTGTAGTGGTATGTGTGTGTAGTGGTACGTGTGTAGTGGTATATGTGTGTGTAGTGGCATGTGTGTAGTGGTACGTGTGTAGTGGTATGTGTGTGTAGTGGATGTGTGTGTAGTGGTATGTGTGTAGTGGTATGTGTGTAGTGGTATGTGTGTGTAGTGGTACGTGTGTAGTGGTACGTGTGTAGTGGTACGTGTGTGTAGTGGTACGTGTGTAGTGGTATGTGTGTAGTGGTATGTGTGTGTAGTGGTACGTGTGTAGTGGTACGTGTGTGTAGTGGTACCTGTGTGTAGTGGTACGTGTGTGTAGTGGTATGTGTGTAGTGGTACGTGTGTAGCGGTACGTGTGTAGTGGTATGTGTGTAGTGGTACGTGTGTAGTGGTACGTGTGTAGTGGTATGTGTGTAGTGGTATGTATGTAGTGGTACGTGTGTAGTGGTATGTGTGTAGTGTTATGTGTGTGTAGTGGTACGTGTGTAGTGGTATGTGTGTAGTGGTACGTGTGTAGTGGTACGTGTGTAGTGGTATGTGTGTAGTGGTACGTGTGTAGTGGTACGTGTGTAGTGGTATGTGTGTGTAGTGGTACGTGTGTGTAGTGGTATGTGTGTAGTGGTATGTGTGTAGTGGTACGTGTGTGTAGTGGTATGTGTGTAGTGGTACGTGTGCAGTGGTACGAGTGTAGTGGTATGTGTGTAGTGGTATGTGTGTGTAGTGTATGTGTGTAGTGGTATGTATGTAGTGGTATGTGTGTGTAGTGGTATGTGTGTAGTGGTATGTGTGTAGTGGTATGTGTGTGTAGTGGTACGTGTGTAGTGGTATGTGTGTGTAGTGGTGTGTGTGTAGTGGTATGTGTGTAGTGGTATGTGTGTAGTGGTATGTGTGTGTAGTGGTATGTGTGTAGTGGTACGTGTGTAGTGGTACGTGTGTGTAGTGGTACGTGTGTGTAGTGGTATGTGTGTAGTGGTATGTGTGGAGTGGTACGTGTGTGTAGTGGTTTGTGTGTAGTGGTACGTGTGTGTAGTGGTATGTGTGTAGTGGTATGTGTGGAGTGGTATGTGTGTGTAGTGGTTTGTGTGTAGTGGTACGTGTGTGTAGTGGTATGTGTGTAGTGGTATGTGTGGAGTGGTATGTGTGTGTAGTGGTACGTGTGTGTAGTGGTACGTGTGTGCAGTGGTACGTGTGTGTAGTGGTATGTGTGTGTAGTGGTACGTGTGTGCAGTGGTATGTGTGTAGTTGTACGTGTGCAGTGGTACGTGTGTGTAGTGGTACGTGTGTAGTGGTATGTGTGTGTAGTGGCATGTGTGTGTAGTGGTAAGTGTGTAGTGGTATGTGTGTAGTGGTATGTGTGTAGTGGTACGTGTGTAGTGGTACGTGTGTGTAGTGGTATGTGTGTAGTGGTACGTGTGTAGTGGTACGTGTGTAGTGGTACGTGTGTAGTGGTACTTGGGGGGGTTGCATTTCAGGTGAAATTTGTGGGAGTGTGGTGTTGGGGGGGGGGCAAAGGGGGGGGGGGGGGGCGAGTGGGGAGGGGCGGGGCGAGAGCGGAGGAGGGAGGGGGGAGGAGCTAATTGGTCGATTGTTGTAAGGTGCAGCACGTCACGTGATATGTGGAGCTGTCACATTTCCGGGGGGGCGGGGCCAGGGGGTGCTGGGCGGGGCGGGGGGTAGGTGGGGGTGGGGGGGAGTGTGGGGGGAGGGGTGGACGCGGGGGGTCTTCACGGTGGGTGGGGGGGGCTTGTTAAACGCAGAGGGGGGTGTGGGGGGGGGGTGGTGGTGGGGGGGGGAGAGGGGGGCGGGGTGGGTTATTGATAGGATGGGAGGGAGGGGTTGGAGGTGGGGGTTAGTGGTGGGTGGGGGTTAGTGGTGGGGGTGGGGGTTAGTGGTGGGGGGGGATGAGTGGTGGGGGGGTTAGTGGTGGGTGGGGGTGAGTGGTGGGGGGGGGTTAGTGGTGGGTGGGGGTGAGTGGTGGGGGTGGGGGTTAGTGGTGGGGGTTAGTGGTGGGGGTGGGGGTTAGTGGTAGGTGGGGATGAGTGGTGGGGGGGTTAGTGGTGGGTGGGGGTGAGTGGTGGGGGGGGTTAGTGGTGGGTGGGGGTGAGTGGTGGGGGGGGTTAGTGGTGGGTGGGGGTGAGTGGTGGGGGGGGTTAGTGGTGGGTGGGGGTGAGTGGTGGGGGTGCGGGTTAGTGGTGGGGGTTAGTGGTGTGGGTTAGTGGTGGGTGGGGGTTAGTGGTGGGGGGGGGTTAGTGGTGGTGGGGGGGGTTAGTGGTGGGGGTTAGTGGTGTGGGTTAGTGGTGGGTGGGTGGGGGTTGGAGGTGGGGGTTAGTGGTGGGTGGGGGTTAGTGGTGGGGGTTAGTGGTGGGGGTTAGTGGTGTGGGTTAGTGGTGGGTGGGGGTTAGTGGTGGGGGGGGTTTAGTGGTGGGGGGGTTAGTGGTGGGGGGGGGTTAATGGTGGGGGGGTTAGCGGTGGGGGGGGAGGGTTAGTGGTCGGGTTTAGTGGTGAGGGGGGTTAGTGGTGGGGGAGGTTAGTGGTGGGGGGGGTTAGTGGTGGGGGGGTTAGTGGTGGAGGTGGGGGTTAGTGGTGGGGTGGGAGTTAGTGGTGGGGGGGTAGTGGTGGGGGGTTAGTGGTGGGGGGGGGGACCAATGTACGGGAGTAGGGCTGAGTTTGTTTAATTGATTGAGTACCTGGAGCAGTGAATAACCGGGGAGTTTGGATGAATGAGTGGGTGGGTGAATGAGTGGGTGGGTGTGTGGGTAGGTGGGTGAGTGGGTGAGTAGGTGAGTGAGTGGGTGGGTGAGTAGGTGAGTGAGTGGGTGGGTGAGTAGGTGAGTGAGTGGGTGGATGGGTGAGTGAGTGGGTGAGATGGTGGGTGAGTGAGTAGGTGAGTTAGAGAGTGGGTGGGTGAGTGGGTGGATAAGTGAGTGAGTGAGATGGTGGGTGAGTGAGTGAGCGAGTGAGCGAATGAGTAGGTGAGTGAGTGGGTGGGAGGGTGAGTTGGTGAGTGAGTGTGTGGGTGCGTTTGTGGGTGAGTGAGTAGGTTAGTGAGTGAATGAGCGAGTGAGCGAATGAGTAGGTGAGTGAGTGTGAGTGGGTGGGTGAGAGGGTGGGTGGGTGAGTGGGTGGGTGAGTGGGTGGGTGGGTGAGTCGGTGGATGAGTTAGTGGGTGGATGAGTGAGTGGGTGGATGAGTGAGTGAGTAAGTTAGTGAGTGGGTGTGTGAGTGGGTGGATGGGTGAGTGTGTGAGTGAGAGGGTGGGTGAGTGTGTGAGTAAATGGGCGACTGAATATGTGAGTGAGTGGGTGGGTGAGTAGGTGAGTGAGTGTGTGGGTGAGTTTGTGACTAAGTGGGCGACTGAGTATGTGAGTGAGCGGGTGGGTGAGTTGGTGAGCGAGTGCGTAAGTGAGGTCTTTATGGAAACGTAAAGCATGCTGATAACAATGATGATTAATTAACCATAACGCTGTGAGCCCTCATTAATTAAGCCTGCAATAATCGATTTGACGTTGTCACCATCGATTCAGTTAAATATTTAACTCCTCTTGTTATATAATCAATAGGTTAATTGTAACACGTAGGTGTATCGACGCGACGTTTATTTATATCCCAATTATAAATTTGGAGTTCCAAAGTCAATCACGTTAATGATCGCTCCTCAAATCCTCGCTCTCAAGCCTGATTCGTGGGAATCGTGGGAGGGAATAACGCGGACCACGTGGCACGTCACGGCGATGTTCAGCGGTGGATTGACCATGGTGGTGACGGTGATGACACTGAGAGACAGAGAGAGGGTAAAGCCACGTGGACGGGAGAACACCACCATCACCACCACCATCACCACCACCATCACCACCACCATCACCACCACCATCACTACCAGCACCACCACCAGCACCACCACCAGCACCACCACCACCACCAGCACCACCACCAGCACCACCATCACCACCACCACCACCATCACCACCACCATCACCACCATCACTACCACCACCATCACCACCACCATCACCACCACCACCACCATCATCACCACCATCATCACCACCATCACCACCACCACCACCATGACCACCATCATCACCACCACCATCACCACCACCACCACCATCACCACCACCATCATCACCATCACCACCACCACATTGATCTTCATCCAGCAGTGGATAGACCCTATCCTCCCATCTCCCTCCATCTCCCTCCGCCCTTCCCCCACTCAGCCGCTCCCCCCCCCCCCCCCCAAATTCGGTAATTAACACCTTCACGTCTGCAGCGTCATCGCTACCAGGCTAATCCTAATTACCGCTCCTAATTACGCTAACGACACATCGTTAAGGGGCCCGTATCCCGACATCACGGGGGGGTAGAGGAGGGGGGATAGAGGGGGGTGGGCGTGGGGGGATCAGGGGGAGGGAGGGGGTAGGGATGAGCGAGTCTTGAGATTGGTTTATCGGAGGGGTCCAATCGCGACCTTCGTTTGCCCGATTTTGTGGCGCTCACAGTGTGCCTCCTTGCTAGTCTATGGGTCTCTATGTGTGCCTCCTTGCTAGTCTATGGGTCTCTATGTGTGCCTCCTTGCTAGTCTATGGGTCTCTGTGTGAGTCTATTGGGTCTCTGTGTGTGCCTCCTTGCTAGTCTATGGGTCTCTGTGTGAGTCTATTGGGTCTCTGTGTGAGTCTGTGTGCCTCCTTGCTAGTCTATGGGTCTCTGTGTTGGGGCTCTGTGTGAGTCTATGGGTCTCTGTGTTGGGGCTCTGTGTGAGTCTATGGGTCTCTGTGTTGGGGCTCTGTGTGAGTCTATGGGTCTCTATGTGTGCCTCCTTGCTAGTCTATGGGTCTCTGTGTGAGTCTATTGGGTCTCTGTGTGTGCCTCCTTGCTAGTCTATTGGGTCTCTGTGTGAGTCTATTGGGTCTCTGTGTGAGTCTATTGGGTCTCTGTGTGAGTCTGTGTGCCTCCTTGCTAGTCTATGGGTCTCTGTGTTGGGGCTCTGTGTGAGTCTATGGGTCTCTGTGTTGGGGCTCTGTGTGAGTCTATGGGTCTCTGTGTTGGGGCTCTGTGTGAGTCTATGGGTCTCTATGTGTGCCTCCTTGCTAGTCTATGGGTCTCTATGTGTGCCTCCTTGCTAGTCTATGGGTCTCTGTGTTGGGGCTCTGTGTGAGTCTATGGGTCTCTGTGTGGGGCTCTGTGTGAGTCTATGGGTCTCTGTGTGGGGCTCTGTGTGAGTCTATGGGTCTCTGTGTGAGTCTATGGGTCTCTGTGTGAGTCTATGGGTCTCTGTGTGAGTCTATGGGTCTCTGTGTTGGGGCTCTGTGTGAGTCTATGTGAGTCTATGGGTCTCTGTGTTGGGGCTCTGTGTGAGTCTATGGGTCTCTGTGTGGGGCTCTGTGTGAGTCTATGGGTCTCTGTGTGGGGCTCTGTGTGAGTCTATGGGTCTCTGTGTGAGTCTATGGGTCTCTGTGTGAGTCTATGGGTCTCTGTGTGAGTCTATGGGTCTCTGTGTGAGTCTATGGGTCTCTGTGTTGGGGCTCTGTGTGAGTCTATGGGTCTCTGTGTGGGGCTCTGTGTGAGTCTATGTGAGTCTATGGGTCTCTGTGTGGGGCTCTGTGTGAGTCTATGGGTCTCTGTGTGAGTCTATGGGTCTCTGTGTGAGTCTATGGGTCTCTGTGTGAGTCTATGGGTCTCTGTGTTGGGGCTCTGTGTGAGTCTATGGGTCTCTGTGTGGGGCTCTGTGTGAGTCTATGTGAGTCTATGGGTCTCTGTGTGGGGCTCTGTGTGAGTCTATGGGTCTCTGTGTGAGTCTATGGGTCTCTGTGTGGGGCTCTGTGTGAGTCTATGGGTCTCTGTGTGGGGCTCCTTGCTAGTCTATGGGTCTCTGTGTGGGGCTCTGTGTGAGTCTGTGGGTCTCTGTGTGGGTCTCTGTGTGAGTCTGTGGGTCTCTATGTGAGTCTATGGGTCTCTGTGTTGGGGCTCTGTGTGAGTCTATGGGTCTCTGTGTTGGGGCTCTGTGTGAGTCTATGGGTCTCTGTGTGAGTCTGTGGGTGTCTGTGTGGGGCTCTGTGTGAGTCTATGGGTCTCTGTGTTGGGGCTCTGTGTGAGTCTATGGGTCTCTGTGTTGGGGCTCTGTGTGAGTCTATGGGTCTCTGTGTGGGGCTCTGTGTGAGTCTATGTGAGTCTATGGGTCTCTGTGTGGGGCTCTGTGTGAGTCTATGGGTCTCTGTGTGAGTCTATGGGTCTCTGTGTGGGGCTCTGTGTGAGTCTATGGGTCTCTGTGTGGGGCTCTGTGTGAGTCTATGTGAGTCTATGGGTCTCTGTGTGGGGCTCTGTGTGAGTCTATGGGTCTCTGTGTGGGGCTCTGTGTGAGTCTATGGGTCTCTGTGTGGGGCTCCTTGCTAGTCTATGGGTCTCTGTGTGGGGCTCTGTGTGAGTCTGTGGGTCTCTGTGTGGGTCTCTGTGTGAGTCTGTGGGTCTCTATGTGAGTCTATGGGTCTCTGTGTTGGGGCTCTGTGTGAGTCTATGGGTCTCTGTGTTGGGGCTCTGTGTGAGTCTATGGGTCTCTGTGTGAGTCTGTGGGTGTCTGTGTGGGGCTCTGTGTGAGTCTATGGGTCTCTGTGTTGGGGCTCTGTGTGAGTCTATGGGTCTCTGTGTTGGGGCTCTGTGTGAGTCTATGGGTCTCTGTGTGGGGCTCTGTGTGAGTCTATGTGAGTCTATGGGTCTCTGTGTGGGGCTCTGTGTGAGTCTATGGGTCTCTGTGTGAGTCTATGGGTCTCTGTGTGGGGCTCTGTGTGAGTCTATGGGTCTTTGTGTGGGGCTCTGTGTGAGTCTATGTGAGTCTATGGGTCTCTGTGTGGGGCTCTGTGTGAGTCTATGGGTCTCTGTGTGAGTCTATGGGTCTCTGTGTGAGGCTCTGTGTGAGTCTATGGGTCTCTGTGTGGGGCTCTGTGTGAGTCTGTGGGTCTCTGTGTGGGGCTCTGTGTGAGTCTATGGGTCTCTGTGTGGGTCTCTGTGTGAGTCTGTGGGTCTCTATGTGAGTCTATGCGTCTCTGTATGGGGCTCTGTGTGAGTCTGTGGGTGTCTGTGTGGGGCTCTGTGTGAGTCTATGGGTCTCTGTGTGGGGCTCTGTGTGAGTCTATGGGTCTCTGTATGGGGCTCTGTGTGAGTCTATGGGTGTCTGTGTGGGGCTCTGTGTGAGTCTATAGGTCTCTGTGTGAGTCTATGCGTCTCTATGTGAGTCTATGGGTCTCTGTGTGGGGCTCTGTGTGAGTCTATGGGTCTCTGTGTGGGGCTCTGTGTGAGTCTGTGGGTGTCTGTGTGAGGGTCTCTGTGTGAGTCTATGGGTCTCTGTGTGGGGCTCTGTGTGAGTCTGTGGGTCTCTGTGTGGGTCTCTGTGTGAGGCTGTGGGTCTCTATGTGAGTCTATGGGTCTCTGTGTGGGGCTCTGTGTGAGTCTGTGGGTGTCTGTGTGGGGCTCAGTGTGAGTCTATGGGTCTCTGTGTGGGGCTCTGTGTGAGTCTATGGGTCTCTGTATGGGGCTCTGTGTGAGTCTATGGGTGTCTGTGTGGGGCTCTGTGTGAGTCTATAGGTCTCTGTGTGAGTCTATGCGTCTCTATGTGAGTCTATGGGTCTCTGTGTGGGGCTCTGTGTGAGTCTACGGGTCTCTGTGTGAGTCTATGCGTCTCTATGTGAGTCTATGGGTCTCTGTGTGCGGCTCTGTGTGAGTCTATGGGTCTCTGTGTCAGTCTATGGGTCTCTGTGTGGGGCTCTGTGTGAGTCTATGGGTCTCTGTGTGAGTCTGTGGGTCTCTGTGTGGGGCTCTATGTGAGTCTATGGGTCTCTATGTGAGTCTATGGGTCTCTGTGTGGGGCTCTGTGTGAGTCTATGAGTCTCTGTGTGAGTCTATGGGTCTCTATGTGGGGCGCTGAGTGAGTCTATGGGTCTCTATGTGGGGCTCTGTGTGAGTCTATGGGTCTCTATGTGAGTCTTTGGGTCTCTATGTGAGTCTATGGATCTCTATGTGGGGCTCTGACTGAGTCTATGGGTCTCTATGTGGGGCTCTGTGTGAGTCTATGGGTCTCTATGTGAGTCTATGGGTCTCTATGTGAGTCTATGGGTCTCTATGTGGGGCTCTGGGTGAGTCTGTGGGTCTCCATGTGGGGCTCTGGGTGAATCTGTGGGTCTCTATGTGAGTCTATGAGTCTCTGTGTGAGTCTATGGGTCTCTATGTGAGGCTCTGGGTGAGTCTATAGGTCTCTATGTGAGTCTATGGGTCTCTGTGTGGGGCTCTGTGTGAGTCTATCGGTCTCTGTGTGAGTCTATGGGTCTCTGTGTGGGGTTCTGTGTGAGTCTATGAGTCTCTGTGTGAGTCTATGGGTCTCTATATGGGGCTCTGTATGAGTCTATGGGTCTCTATGTGGGGCTCTGTGTGAGTCTATGGGTCTCTATGTGGGGCTCGGGGTGAGTCTGTGGATCTCTATGTGGGGCTCTGTGTGAGTCTATGGGTCTCTATGTGGGGCTCTGCGTGAATCTGTGGGTCTCTATGTGAGTCTATGGGTCTCTATGTGGGGCTCTGTGTGAGTCTATGGGTCTCTATGTGGGGCTCTGTGTGAGTCTATGGGTCTCTATGTGGGGCTCTGTGTGAGTCTATGGGTCTCTATGTGAGTCTATGGGTCTCTGTGTGGGGATCTGTGTGAGTCTATGGGTCTCTGTGTGAGTCTATGGGTCTCTGTGTGGGGCTCTGTGTGAGTCTATGGGTCTCTATGTGAGTCTGTGGGTCTCTGTGTGGGGCTCTGTGTGAGTCTATGGGTCGCTGTGTGAGTCTGTGGGTCTCTGTGTGGGGCTCTATGTGAGTCTATGAGTCTCCGTGTGAGTCTATGGGTCTCTATGTGGGGCTCTGTGTGAGTCTATGGGTCTCTGTGAGGGGCTCTGTGTGAGTCTATGGGTCTCTGTGTGAGTCTATGGGTCTCTGTGTGGGGCTCTGTGTGAGTCTATGAGTCGCTGTGTGAGTCTATGGGTCTCTATGTGGGGCTCTGTGTGAGTCTGTGGTTCTCTATGTGGGGCTCTGTGTGAGTCAATGGGTCTCTATGTGGGGCTCTGTGTGAGTCTATGGGTCTCTATGTGGAGCTCTGGGTGAGTCTGTGGGTCTCTATGTGGGGCTCTGTGTGAGTCTATGGGTCTCTATGTGGGCTCTGGGTGAGTCTGTGGGTCTCTATGTGGGGTTCTGTGTGAGTCTATGGGTATCTGTGTGGGGCTCTGTGTGAGTCTATGAGTCTCTGTGTGAGTCTATGGGTCTCTATGTGAGGCTCTGTGTGAGTCTATGGGTCTTTATGTGAGTCTATGGGTCTCTATGTGGGGCTCTGTGTGAGTCTATGGGTCTCTATGTGAGTCTATGGGTATCTATGTGGGGCTCTGGGTGAGTCTGTGGGTCTCTATGTGGGGCTCTGTGTTAGTTTATGGGTCTTTATGTCGGGCTCTGGGTGAATCTGTGGGTCTCTGTGTGAGTCTATGGGTCTCTATGTGAGTCTATGGGTCTCTACGTGGGGCTCTGTGTGAGTCTATGGGTCTCTATGTGGGGCTCTGGGTGAGTCGATGGGTCTCTCTGTGGGGCTCTGTGTAAGTCTATGGGTCTCTATTTGGGGCTCTGGGTGAGTTTGTGGCTCTCTGTGTGTCTATTGGTCTCTGTGTAGGGCTCTGTGTGAGTCTATGGGTCTCTATGTGGGGCTCTGTGTGAGTCTATGAGTAGCTGTGTGAGTCTATGGGTCTCTATGTGGGGCTCTGGGTGAGTCTGTGGGTCTCTGTGTGGGGCTCTGTGTGAGTCTATAGGTCTCTATCTGAGTCTATGGGTCTCTATGTGAGGCTATTGGGTCTCTGTGTGGGTCTCTGTGTGAGTCTATTGGTCTCTGTGTGGGGCTCTGTGTGAGTCTATGGGTCTCTATGTGGGGCTCTAGGTGAGTCTGTGGGTCTCTATGTGGGTCTCTATGTGAGTCTATGGGTCTCTATGTGGGGCTCTATGTGAGTCTATGGGTCTCTATTTCGGGCTCTGGGTGAGTCTGTGGGTCTCTATGTGGGGCTCTGTGTGAGTCTATAGGTCTCTATGCGAGTCTATGGGTCTCTATGTGAGGCTATTGGGTCTCTATGTGGGGCTCTGGGTGAGTCTATGGGTCTCTATGTGGGGCTCTGGGTGAATATGTGGGTCTCTGTGTGAGTCTATTGGTCTCTGTGTGGGGCTCTCTGTGAGTCTATGGGTCTCTATGCGGGGCTCTTTGTGAGTCTATGAGTCTCTATGTGAGTCTATTGAGTCTCTATGTGGGGATCTGTGTGAGTCTATGGGTCTCTGTGTGGGGCTATGTGTGAGTCTATGAGTCTCTGTGTGAGTCTATGCGTCTCTATGTGAGTCTCTGGGTGAGTCTATGGGTCTCTATGTGAGTCTATGGGTCTTTATGTGAGTCTATTGGTCTCTTTTTAGGGCTCTGTGTGAGTCTGTGGGTCTCTGTGTGAGTCTATGGGTCTCTATGTGAATCTATGGGTCTCTATGTGAGTCTATTGGTCTCTATGTGGGGCTGTGTGTGAGTCTGTGGGTCTCTATGTGAGTCTCAGGGTCTCTATGTGGGTCTCTGTGTGAGTCTGTGGGTCTCTATGCGAGTCTATGGGTCTCTGTGTGGGGCTCTGTGTGAGTCTGTGGGTCTCTATGTGAGTCTCTGGGTCTCTATGTGGGTCTCTGTGTGAGTCTGTGGGTCTCTATGTGAGTGTATGGGTCTCTGTGTGAGTCTATTTGTCTCTGTGTTGGGCTCTGTGTGAGTCTATGGGTCTCTATTTGAGTCTCTGGGTCTCTATGTGGGTCTCTGTGTGAGTCTGTGGATCTCTTTGTGAGTATATGGGTCTCTGTGTGGGGCTCTGTGTGAGTCTATGGGTCTCTATGTGAGACTCTGGGTCTCCATGTGGGTCTCTGTGTGAGTCTGTGGGTGTCTGTGTGAGTCTATGGGTCTCAATGTGAGTCTATGGGTCTCTATGTGAGTCTATGGGTCTCTATGTGAGTCTGTGGGTCTCTGTGTGGGGCTATGTGTAAGTCTATGGGTCTCTATGTGAGTCTCTGGGTCTGTATGTGGGTCTCTGTGTGAGTCTGTGAGTTTCTATGTGAGGCTCTGTGTGAGTCTATGGGTCTCCATGTGAGTCTATGGGTCTCTATGTGGGTCTCTGTGTGAGTGTGTGGGGCTCTATGTGAGTACATGGGTCTCAATGTGGGTCTCTGTGTGAGTCTGTGGGTCTCTATGTGAGTCCATGGGTCTCTATGTGGGTCTCTGTGTGAGTCTGTGGGTCTCTATGTGAGTATATGGGTCTCAATGTGGGTCTCTGTGTGAGTCTGTGGGTCTCTATGTGAGTCCATGGGTCTCTATGTGGGTCTCTGTATGAGTCTGTGGGTCTCTGTGTGAGTCTATGGGTCTCTGTGTGGGGCTCTGTGTGAGTCTATGGGTCTCTATGTGAGTCTCTGGGTCACTATGTGGGTCTCTGTCTGAGTGTGTGGGTCTCTATGTGAGTCGTTCCCTCTCAATTATTATCGCAATCACAATCTAAATGTTTTCGTAGGAATCCGATAAGCTATGAAGCTCTTTGTAAGCAGATGTCCAGCAAAAGGACCACCGGGTCAGATCGTTACAGCAACAAAATCAAACGAGACACACGACCACGATCGGAGTGCAGTGTACATGGAAGGTAATCAAATCACTTTAAAAAAATGAACGTACAAAAAAAAACAAATCAACGTTTCACTTTGGCAGGTAATGCCCGCAATTGATAGCTCAACGAAGCGACTTTCCACCATCATCACCACAACCACCACCACCACGTGGCAATTTATAGCAGCAAAAAATAATATACAGCAGGCGTCAGGATCGGGATCGAATCCACGACTTCATGTTTACCATGAGAGGTAGTCAACATCTCCTAGCCACCGTGATGATGATGAGAGAGATTGAAACGCAGACTCCAAATATACAGCAGCAGGCATCAGGGTCGGAATCGAACCCAGCACCTCCTGAATACCAGGCGAGGTGGTTAACATCGCCTAGCCACTGTGATGTTGATGAGAGGGAGAGACACGCAGACTCCAAATATACAGCAGGCATCAGGATCGGGATCGAATCCACGACCTCCTGCATACCAGGCGAGGTAGTCAACATCTCCTAGCCACCGTGATAAGAGAGAGACGCAAACTCCAATGATACAGCGATGTGATAAGTGCCTCGCCTGCTGTACAGGAGGTCGTGGGTTCGATCGCAGCTCTGACGATGCCTGCTGCTGCTGTATAGTTGGGGTCTGCGTGTCTCCCTCTTTCATCACAATCAGAAACGCGCGTTTAGATGATTTAGATGATTGAGATTATTGAGATGATTTAGATTATTTGGATTGTGATCATTGAGATATATTTAGATGATTTAGATCATTGAGATGATTTAGATTATTTAGATTGAGAATTTTTAGATGATTTATATGATTTAGATTATTGAGATGATTTATATGATTTAGACTATTGAGATGATTTAGATGATTTAGATTATCATTAAACACAAAAGGATATCATTCCTGACTTACGGTACCCCGGTGTTTACAAATTGAGTTGTACCTGCGGTGACTGCTATATCGGGGAGACGAAACGACATGTCTCTGACCGAATTCGCGAGCACAAAACAGATTTGAAACACGGCAGAACGAATTCTTCGGCCGTGGCCGATCATTGTCTCAACACAGCGGGTTCTCATAATATTGTTTTCTCCGATACCAAAGTACTATTTCGATTTAAAGCTTTCGTGACTGCAAGGATTCATCTTCTTTGGTTCTTTCGGTAAAGTTACCACCACGTAGAGTGAGAATAAAATAATAAATTAAAATAACACAATAAAATTCTCACGACGTTTCGGCCACAACGTAAGTGGCCTTCATCAGGTGAAGGGACGAGACTGTCTGAAGCGCTGTCCTCCAGACAGTCTCGTCCCTTCACCTGATGAAGGCCGCTTGTGTTGTGGCCGAAATGTCGTGAGAATTTTATCGCGCTATTTTATTTTATCAATTTATTATTTTATTCTCATTCTACGTGGGTGGTGACTTTACCGAAAGAACCAAAGAAGACCAAAGTACTATGTAAACCTCCCGGTTATTAACGAAGATTTGTGCGTGAAGCCATCCAGACATACAAACACAGACACAACTTCGACCGAGGGGATGGTTTTAAATGAAGCAAACACCGGAAAGATATCATGAACCAAGTCAAAACTTCAGCTACCTTATCAGCGCAAGGTCGTTTTTTTTTTTAAACCATTTTTTCATTGCCCCCGTGCAGTGAACCACCGCTCCCCCTGAACCCTCAACATAACAAAAGACGAATTAACTTTGCCTCGTCGTGGCACCTAGCTTGGCTCCTCCCCCACACCTGAACCTCGCTTGGCTCCTCCCCCACACCTTAACCTCGCTCCCCGCTTGGCTCCTCCCCCACACCTTAACCTCGCTCCCTGCTTGGCTCCTCCCCCCCACCTTAACCTCGCTCCCTGCTTGGCTCCTCCCCCACACCTGAACCTCGCTCCCCGCTTGGCTCCTCCCCCCCCCACCTTAACCTCGCTCCCCGCTTGGCTCCTCCCCCACACCTTAACCTCGCTCCCTGCTTGGCTCCTCCCCCCCACATTAACCTCGCTCCCTCCTTGGCTCCTCCCCCACACCTTAACCTCGCTCCCTGCTTGGCTCCTCCCCCCCACCTTAACCTCGCTCCTCGCTTGGCTCCTCCCCCCCACCTTAACCTCGCTCCCTGCTTGGCTCCTCCCCCACACCTGAACCTCGCTCCCTGCTTGGCTCCTCCCCCAGACCTTAACCTCGCTCCCTGCTTGGCTCCTCCCCCCCACCTTAACCTCGCTCCTCGCTTGGCTCCTCCCCCCCACCTTAACCTCGCTCCTTGCTTGGCTCCTCCCCCCCACCTTAACCTCGCTCCCTGCTTGGCTCCTCCCCCACACCTTAACCTCGCTCCCCGCTTGGCTCCTCCCCCACACCTTAACCTCGCTCCCTGCTTGGCTCCTCCCCCCCACCTTAACCTCGCTCCCTGCTTGGCTCCTCCCCCACACCTGAACCTCGCTCCCCGCTTGGCTCCTCCCCCCCCCACCTTAACCTCGCTCCCCGCTTGGCTCCTCCCCCACACCTTAACCTCGCTCCCTGCTTGGCTCCTCCCCCCCACATTAACCTCGCTCCCTCCTTGGCTCCTCCCCCACACCTTAACCTCGCTCCCTGCTTGGCTCCTCCCCCCCACCTTAACCTCGCTCCTCGCTTGGCTCCTCCCCCCCACCTTAACCTCGCTCCCTGCTTGGCTCCTCCCCCACACCTGAACCTCGCTCCCTGCTTGGCTCCTCCCCCAGACCTTAACCTCGCTCCCTGCTTGGCTCCTCCCCCCCACCTTAACCTCGCTCCTCGCTTGGCTCCTCCCCCCCACCTTAACCTCGCTCCTTGCTTGGCTCCTCCCCCCCACCTTAACCTCGCTCCCTGCTTGGCTCCTCCCCCACACCTTAACCTCGCTCCCTGCTTGGCTCCTCCCCCCCACCTTAACCTCGCTCCTCGCTTGGCTCCTCCCCCCCACCTTAACCTCGCTCCTTGCTTGGCTCCTCCCCCACACCTTAACCTCGCTCCCTCCTTGGCTCCTCCCCCACACCTTAACCTCGCTCCCTGCTTGGCTCCTCCCCCCCACCTTAACCTCGCTCCTCGCTTGGCTCCTCCCCCACACCTTAACCTCGCTCCCTGCTTGGCTCCTCCCCCCCACCTTAACCTCGCTCCTCGCTTGGCTCCTCCCCCCCACCTTAACCTCGCTCCCTGCTTGGCTCCTCCCCCAGACCTTAACCTCGCTCCCCGCTTGGCTCCTCCCCCACACCTTAACCTCGCTCCCTGCTTGGCTCCTCCCCCCCACCTTAACCTCGCTCCCCGCTTGGCTCCTCCCCCACACCTTAACCTCGCTCCCTGCTTGGCTCCTCCCCCCCACCTTAACCTGTATCTAAGCTCGGGTGTCTCAGAGCTCGCCACTTGATGCAGCTGTCTTGCTGTGACTGTTCCACCTGAAGACGGAAGCTTGTGTTGCCTCCGAAACGTCGTGATTTGATTTAGTTGTTTTAATTTATTTTAATTTTGTTTTACCTACGTGACTTTACCGAAAAAAATTAACAAAGTGTATTATTGAGAATATTAGATTATTTAGATGATTGAGATTATTTAGATGATTGAGATGATTGAGATGATTGAGATGATTTAGATGATTGAGATGATTTAGATGATTGAGGTGATTTAGATGATTGAGATTGAGATGATCGAGATGATTTAGATTATTGAGATGATTGAGACGATTGAGATGATTTAGATGATTGAGATGATTGAGATGATTGAGATTTAGATGAATGAGATGATTGAGATGATTGAGATGATTGAGATGATTTAGATGATTTAGATGATTTAGATTATTGAGATGATTTAGATGATTGAGATGATTTAGATGATTGAGATGATTTAGGTTATTGAGATGATTTAGATGATTGAGATGATTTAGATGATTGAGATGATTAAAATGATTGAGATGATTTAGATTACTGAGATGATTTAGATGATTGAGATTATTTAGATGATTGAGATGATTTAGATGATTGAGATGATTTAGATGATTGAGATAATTTGGATGATTGAGATGATTGAGATGATTTAGATGATTGAGATGATTTGGATGATGGGGATGATTGAGATGATTTAGATGATTGAGATGATTTAGATTACTGAAATGATTTAGATGATTTAGATTATTGAGATAATTTAGATGATTGAGATGATTTAGATTACTGAGATGATTTAGATGATTGAGATGATTTAGATGATTTAGATGATTGAGATGATTTAGATGATTGAGATGATTTAGATGATTGAGATGATTTGGATGATTGAGATGATTTAGATGATTGAGATTATTTGGATGATGGAGATGATTGAGATGATTTAGATGATTGAGATGATTTAGATCACTGAGATGATTTAGATGATTGAGATGAATTAGATTACTGAGATGATTTAGATGATTGAGATGATTTACATGATTGAGATGATTTAGATGATTGAGATGATTTAAATTATTTAGATGCTTTAGATCATTGAGATCATTCAGATCACTTAGCTTGTTCTTACTGCTTCAATTGTCACACTGATGGCGGGGGGAGGGGGGGTGGGCACACCTCTGCTGATTTCCGATCACCGTGGCGGCCCGGGGCCGCGTCTCGTGCTGTGCCCGCGTGCTGTCTGGGCCCTTTGTTTAACTCGTCTCTGCACCTCGCGCCTAGGCCGCCGTGTTCCACCCGTCGTTGCCAACGTCGCGCGAGCTCGAGAGCTTTGCGGCTCATCAGATTTCCGCGCGCGCAAGCTACGGGTGCGCGGTGAAGCGTTCGGGTCGTCTCCGCCGCTGCGGATCGACGCGAGCGAGCGGCGAGAGACGGTGATCATGCCACTTTGTGTTGAGCGGGTATCGATTTTGTTATTTGTGTGTGTGTGTGTGTGCGTGTGTGCGTTTGCCCCACGGGGGGTGGCGTTTCTGAATGATAAGTGACACGGCATTTGAGAGAGAGAGAGAGAGGGAGACGGGGCACATGAACGGGGACACGCGGGCGGAGACAACACAGGGAAGTGGCTCAGCCTTGGTTTGTTGCTCTCCGTGACCGCAGGAATTTGCTCTCTGGTTTTTTTTTGTGTGTGTGTGTGTGGCTGTGTGTGTGTGTTCACCGCGAAGTCACGTGGAAATCAGAAATGATGCATCCCGTTCGAATTCTCAGCTCTTTCGGGGTAAAGTCACGTGGAAGGGAAAGAATAAAAAATGATAAAATATACATGTGAAACAATGAAAATTCTCACGACGTTTCGACCATAACGCAAAGGGTCATCATCAGGTGTGAAAAAACCAAGAAACATTTGAAAGAAGTGGCGGTCTGGAAATATTTATTTTTAAACATTGTCTTTATTTTATTATTTTTCAAATGCTAAAGAAACACAAACACCGTTTAAAAATAAATAAATGCGAACCGCCACTTCTATCAAATGTTTCTTGTTTTTTTCACACCTGATGACGACCGTTTGTGTTATGGTCGAAACGTCGTGAGAATTTTTTTAGCGTTTTATATATATTTTATTATTTTTTATTGTTTCCCCTTCAACTGTGACTTTACCGAAAGAGCTAAGAATACGAATTACTTGCCAGTCCACGCAAGCTTTAGATCAAAAATGTGATCTCGTTCGATTGAGTGTGCTTCTACATCTCTCATTGTCCTCCTCCTACGTGCCATGGCCTCGGTACAGAAGACCCTGTCTCTCTGTGTCTCCCATACGTTGTGTCTCTTCTTCGTGTCTCTGTGTTAGCTCACCAAACTCGGGTGTCTGTAGATATGTCTGCCTTTCTGTGTTTTCCTCTCTCTCTCTCTTTCTCTCTCTCTCTCTCGCTTAAATTTAGCTCTTCTGTGCTTGATGATGATGATTGCTTGCGTTGCAATCGCAACGTCGTGTGCTATTATGTAATTTTTTAAAAAAAAAAATATTATTTCTTATTTCTACGTGACTTTACCGAAAAAAACTAAGAGTAAGTGACACGTAGCTGGGTGTGAGGATTTGCCCTGGTAGGATGGGGGATAGCTTAGTGTTGTATTTGTGAGTGTCTGGGCGATTTGGTTAACCCGCCTTGTACTTTGCACTGATGTTGCGTGTGTGTGTGTTGTTGTTGTTGCAATGTTCTCTGAGTAAAAGAGCTTCACAGCCCTTCGGATTTCCTCCCTGCAGTAATAAATACAGTAAAATGTTTAGATGAATTCGCTGCTACCGTTGTCCACGTGACGATGATTAAGCCACTTTGTGTTTGAGCGGCTGTCCGTTTGCGGTGGGTCGCTTCTGAATGACAGGGGACACGTAGCTTGGTGCGAGGCTTTGCCCTGGTTATGATGGGGGGGGGGAGATGGATAAGTGTTGTATTTGTGAGTGTCTGGGTGGTTTGCTTAACCAGTCCTGTACTTTGCACTAATGCTATCGGTGCTTGTGTCACTGTTTTTGTCACGGTCTTACCCCCGTGCTCCCCTACTGGTAAGTCTGTGAGTTAAGCGCTTTAAGGCCCTTCGGATTTTCCCTCCTGCAGCACTGAAGTAATGATTTCTGACTCTGTATGAGGGAATTCCATGCGTGGGCATCGGTGTTCTTCCTGGATCCTGGTCTGACCCCCCTCCCCACCACCAACCCCTCACCCACCTACCCACCCACTCACCAACACACCCACCCACCCACTCAACAACACACCCACCCACCCACTCACCAACTCACCCACCCACCCTCACCAACTCACCCACGCACCCACTAACCAACTCATGCACCTACCCACTCACCAACTCATCCACCCCCCACTCATCAACCCACACCAACTCACCAACCAATCCACCCACCCACTCACCAAACCACCCACCCACTCACCAACCTACCCACCAACCAACTCACCAACTCACCCACCCACTCACCAACTCATCCACCCACCCACTCACCAACCCACCCACCCACTCACCAACTCACCCATCCACCAACTCACCCACCCACCCACTCACCAACCCACCTAGTCACCAACCCACCCACCCACCCACTCACCAACTCATCAACCCACTCACTCACCAACCCACCCACTAACCAACTCACCCACCCACCCACTCACCAACTCACCCACCCACCCACTCACCAACTCATCCACCCACCCACTTAACAACCCACCCACCCACTCACTCACCAACTCATCCACCCACCCACTCATCAACCCACACCCACTCACCAACCAACCCACCCACCTACCCACTCACCAACCAACCCACCCACCCACTCACCAACCTACCCACCCACCAACTCACCAACTCACCCACCCACTCACCAACTCATCCACCCCACCCACTCACCAACCTACCCACCCACTCACCAACTCACCCACTCACCCACTAAACAACTCACCCACCCACATACTCACCAACCCACTCACCCACTCACCAACTCATTCACCCACTCACCAACTCATCCACCCACTCACCAACTCATCCACCCACCCACCCACTCACAAACCCACCCACCCACTCACCAACTCACCCACCCATTCACCAACTCACGCACCCACCCACTCACCAACCCACCCATCACCATGTCACCACGTGCGCTCCTGCTGCACGTGGGAAGCCCTCTCGGGAGAGAGGATGGGGCTGGGGTTGGTGTTGGGCGGGCGGTTAATTGTATTAAAATAATTAACAATTACATTAATTAATTAAGCGTTAACGTCACTAAGATCTTTGTGATTGGGGGGAGGGGTGTCTGGGCGTTTACGCGCTGTGCAGGTGGTTTCGTTGACACTGTTAAACTATTTTAATGATGTTTCCAAAATAAAAAAATGTTTAGTTTTTGTGTGTGTTAGGTTGCGAATGTGAACTCATAGCGTGGGGAGGGGATGGGGGATCACTGTGCGTGTCACTGTGTGTGTGTGTCACTGTGTGTGTCACTGTGTGTGTCACTGTGTGTGTGTCACTGCGTGTGTGTCACTGTGTGTGTCACTGTGTGTGTGTGTGTCACTGTGTGTGTGTCACTGTGTGTGTGTGTCACTGGGGAGCGATAGTGTAGCGGTTAGCGCGCTGCGCTATGAACCTGGCGACCCGGGTTCGATTCCCGCTCACGGCCAACACCAGTGACGATTATCTGAACCGGTCCCGGGCCTCCCCTAGGTCGACTCAGCCTCAAATGAGTACCTGGTGCGGTGTGTAAACATTGCCACTAGGGAGACAAAGGCGGTCGGGCGTGGTGCTGGCCACCCACCCCCTCGTGTACCGTTCCGGCCTTCATAGGTGATCGCTAACAGCACTTGCCCCTACAGTCTGTTAAGGCTATACGGGGGATCTTTATCTTTGTGTGTCACTGTGTGCGTGTCACTGTGCGTGTCACTGTGCGTGTCACTGTGCGTGTGTGTCACTGTGCGTGTGTGTCACTGTGCGTGTGTGTCACTGTGTGTGTCACTGTGTATGTCACTGTGTGTGTCACTGTGTATGTCACTGTGTATGTCACTGTGTGTGTCACTGTGCGTGTCACTGTGCGTGTCACTGTGTGTGTCACTGTGCGTGTGTCACTGTGCGTGTGTCACTGAGTGTCACTGTGTGAGTGTCACTGTGTGTGTAACTGTGCGTGTGTCACTGTGTGTGTCACCACTCACACAGTGGTGTACCTAGCCTGGCACCACACACACACACGGTGGTGTACCTAGCCTGGTACCACTCACACACACGGTGGTGTACCTAGCCTGGC
>NW_027423164.1:117838-166628 GCF_048934315.1 Petromyzon marinus
GCTAGGTACACCACTGTGTGTGTGGTGCCAGGCTAGGTACACCACTGTGTGTGTGTGTGGTGCCAGGCTAGGTACACCACTGTGTGTGTGTGTGGTGCCAGGCTAGGTACACCACTGTGTGTGTGTGAGTGGTGCCAGGCTAGGTACACCACTGTGTGTGAGTGGTGCCAGGCTAGGTACACCACTGTGTGTGTGTGAGTGGTGCCAGGCTAGGTACACCACTCTGTGTGTGTGTGTGGTGCCAGGCTAGGTACACCACTGTGTGAGTGGTGCCAGGCTAGGTACACCACTGTGTGAGTGGTGCCAGGCTAGGTACACCACTGTGTGTGTGGTGCCAGGCTAGGTACACCACTGTGTGTGTGTGGTACCAGGCTAGGTACACCACTGTGTGTGTGTGTGTGGTGCCAGGCTAGGTACACCGCTGTGTGTGAGTGTGAGTGGTGCCAGGCTAGGTACACCACTGTGTGAGTGGTGCCAGGCTAGGTACACCACTGTGTGTGTGTGTGAGTGGTATCAGGCTAGGTACACCACTGTGTGTGTGTGGTGCCAGGCTAGGTACACCACTGTGTGTGTGTGAGTGGTATCAGGCTAGGTACACCACTGTCTGTGTGTGGTGCCAGGCTAGGTACACCACTGTGTGTGTGTGTGGTGCCAGGCTAGGTACACCACTGTGTGTGTGTGTGGTGCCAGGCTAGGTACACCACTGTGTGTGTGTGGTACCAGGCTAGGTACACCACTGTGTGTGTGTGTGTGTGGTGCCAGGCTAGGTACACCACTGTGTGTGTGGTGCCAGGCTAGGTACACCACTGTGTGTGTGTGTGGTGCCAGGCTAGGTACACCACTGTGTGTGTGTGTGGTGCCAGGCTAGGTACACCACTGTGTGTGTGTGGTACCAGGCTAGGTACACCACTGTGTGTGTGTGTGTGGTGCCAGGCTAGGTACACCGGCTGTGTGTGAGTGTGAGTGGTGCCAGGCTAGGTACACCACTGTGTGAGTGGTGCCAGGCTAGGTACACCACTGTGTGTGTGTGAGTGGTATCAGGCTAGGTACACCACTGTGTGTGTGTGGTGCCAGGCTAGGTACACCACTGTGTGTGTGTGAGTGGTATCAGGCTAGGTACACCACTGTCTGTGTGTGGTGCCAGGCTAGGTACACCACTGTGTGTGTGTGTGGTGCCAGGCTAGGTACACCACTGTGTGTGTGTGTGGTGCCAGGCTAGGTACACCACTGTGTGTGTGTGGTACCAGGCTAGGTACACCACTGTGTGTGTGTGTGTGTGGTGCCAGGCTAGGTACACCACTGTGTGTGTGGTGCCAGGCTAGGTACACCACTGTGTGTGTGTGTGGTGCCAGGCTAGGTACACCACTGTGTGTGTGTGTGGTGCCAGGCTAGGTACACCACTGTGTGTGTGTGAGTGGTGCCAGGCTAGGTACACCACTGTGTGTGAGTGGTGCCAGTGACACACGCACAGTGACACACACAGTGACACACACAGTGACACGCAGTGACACACACACAGTGACACACACAGTGACACACACACACAGTGACACACACAGTGACACACACACACAGTGACACGCACAGTGACACACACACACAGTGACACACACACACAGTGACACACACACAGTGACACACACAGTGACACACAGTGACACACACAGTGACACACACACACAGTGACACACACACAGTGACACACACAGTGACACACACACAGTGACACACACAGTGACACACACACAGTGACACGCACAGTGACACACACACAGTGACACACACACAGTGACACACACAGTGACACACACAGCGACACGCACAGTGACACACACAGTGACACACACACAGTGACACACACAGTGACACACACACACAGTGACACGCACAGTGACACACACAGTGACACACACATACACAGTGACACACACACAGTGACACACACAGTGACACACACACACAGTGACACACACACACACAGTGACACACACAGTGACACACACACACAGTGACACACACACAGTGACACACACACACAGTGACACACACAGTGACACACATACACAGTGACACACACAGTGACACACACAGTGACACACACAGCGACACGCACAGTGACACACACACAGTGACACACACACAGTGACACACACAGTGACACACACACACAGTGACACACACAGTGACACACACACAGTGACACACACAGTGACACACACACAGTGACACACACAGTGACACACACAGTGACACACATACACAGTGACACACATACACAGTGACACACACAGTGACACACACACAGTGACACACACAGTGACACACACTGTGACACACACACACAGTGACACACACAGTGACACGCACAGTAACACACACACAGTGACACACACAGTGACACACACAGTGACACGCACAGTGACACACACACAGTGATACACACAGTGACACACAGTGACATACACAGTGACACACACACAGTGACACACACACAGTGACACACAAACAGTGACACACAGCGACACGCACAGTGACACACACACACAGTGAACACACACACAGTGACACACACACAGTGACACACACAGTGACACACACACAGTGACACACACAGTGACACACACACACAGTGACACACACACAGTGACACACACACAAAGTGACACACACAGTGACACACACAGCGACACACACACAGTGACACACACAGCGACACGCACAGTGACACACACAGTGACACACACACACAGTGACACACACACACAGTGACACACACAGTGACACACACACACAGTGACACACACACAGTGACACACACACAAAGTGACACACACAGTGACACACACAGCGACACACACACAGTGACACACACAGCGACACGCACAGTGACACACACAGTGACACACACACACAGTGACACACACACACAGTGACACACACAGTGACACACACACACAGTGACACACGCAGTGACACACACACAGTGACACACACAGTGACACACATACACAGTGACACACACAGTGACACACACACAGTGACACGCACAGTGATCCCCCATCCCCTCCCCACGCTATGAGTTCACATTCGCAACCTAACACACACAAAACTAAACATTTTTTATTTTGGAAACATCATTAAAATAGTTTAACAGTGTCAACGAAACCACCTGCACAGCGCGTAAACGCCCAGACACCCTCCCCCCAATCACAAAGATCTTAGTGACGTTAACGCTTAATTAATTAATGTAATTGTTAATTATTTTAATACAATTAACCGCCCGCCCAACACCAACCCCAGCCCCATCCTCTCTCCCGAGAGGGCTTCCCACGTGCAGCAGGAGCGCACGTGGTGACATGGTGATGGGTGGGTTGGTGAGTGGGTGGGTTGGTGGGTGAGTGGGTGGGTGGGTGAGTGGGTGGGTTGGTGGGTGAGTGGGTGGGTGGGTTGGTGGGTTGGTGAGTGGGTGGGTATGGTGGGTTGGTGAGTGGGTGGGTGGGTTGGTGAGTGGGTGGGTGGGTTGGTGAGTGGGTGGGTGGGTTGGTTGGTGAGTGGGTGGGTTGGTTGGTGAGTGGGTGGGTGGGTTGGTGAGTGGGTAGGTGGATGAGTTGGTGAGAGGGGTGGGTTGGTTGGTTGGTGAGTGGGTGGGTTGGTTGGGAGTGGGTAGGTGGGTGGGTTGGTGAGTGGGTAGGTGGGTGGGTGAGTTGGTGAGTAGGTGGGTGGGTTGGTGAGTGGGTAGGTGGATGAGTTGGTGGGTGGGTGGGTTGGTTGGTGAGTGGGTAGGTGGGTGGGTTGGTTGGTGAGTGGGTGTGGGTTGATGAGTGGATGTGTGGTTGAGTTTGTGAGTGGGTGGGTTGGTTGGTGAGTGGGTGGGTGGATTGGTGAGTGAGTAGGTGGGTGGGTGGGTGAGTTGGTGAGTGAATAGGTGGGTGGGTGGGTGAGTGGTTGGGTGGATGAGTTGGTGAGTGGGTGGGTGGATGAGTTGGTGAGTGGGTAGGTGGATGAGTTGGTGGGTGGGTGGGTTGGTTGGTGAGTGGGTAGGTGGGTGGGTTGGTTGGTGAGTGGGTGTGGGTTGATGAGTGGATGTGTGGTTGAGTTTGTGAGTGGGTGGGTTGGTTGGTGAGTGGGTGGGTGGATTGGTGAGTGAGTAGGTGGGTGGGTGGGTGAGTTGGTGAGTGAATAGGTGGGTGGGTGGGTGAGTGGTTGGGTGGATGAGTTGGTGAGTGGGTGGGTGGATGAGTTGGTGGGTGAGTTGGTGAGTGGGTGAGTGGGTTGGTGAGTGGGTGGGTGGGTGAGTTGGTGAGTTGGTGGGTGGGTTGGTTGGTGAGTGGGTAGGTGGGTGGGTTGGTTGGTGAGTGGGTGTGGGTTGATTAGCGGGTGTGTGGGTGAATTTGTGAGTGGGTGAGTTTGTGAGTGGGTGGGTGGGTTGTTGAGTGGGTGGGTGGATTTGTGAGTGAGTAGTTGGGTGGGTGGTTGGGTGAGTTGGTGAATGGGTGGGTGGGTGAGTTGGTGAGTGGGTGGGTGGGTTGGTAAGTGGGTGGGTGGGTAAGTTGGTGAGTGGGTGGGTGGGTGAGTTGGTGAGTGGGTGGGTGGGTTGGTGAGTGGGTTGGTTGGTGAGTGGGTAGGTGGGTGGGTTGGTTGGTGAGTGGGTGTGGGTTGATGAGTGGGTGTGTGGGTGAATTTGTGAGTGGGTGAGTTTGTGAGTGGGTGGGTGGGTTGTTGAGTGGGTGGGTGGATTGGTGAGTGAGTAGTTGGGTGGGTGGTTGGGTGAGTTGGTGAGTGAGTAGGTGGGTGGGTGGGTGAGTTGGTGAGTGGTTGGGTGGATGAGTTGGTGAGTGGGTGGGTGGGTTGGTGAGTGGGTGGGTGGATGAGTTGGTGAGTGAGTGGGTGGGTGAGTTGGTGAGTGGGTGGGTTGGTGAGTGGGTGGGTGGGTGAGTTGGTGAGTGGGTGGGTGGGTGAGTTGGTGAGTTGGTGGGTGGGTTGGTGAGTGGGTGGGTGGGTGGGTTGGTTGGTGAGTTGGGGTGGGTTGATGAGTGGGTGGGTGGATGAGTTGGTGAGTGGGTAGGTGGATGAGTTGGTGAGTGGGTGGGTGGGTGAGTTGGTGAGTGGGTGGGTGGGTGAGTTGGTGAGTGGGTGGGTGGGTGAGTTGGTGAGTGGGTGGGTGAGTTGGTGAGTGGGTTGGTGAGAGGGTGGGGGGATGAGTTGGTGAGTGGGTGGGTGGGTTGGTGAGTGGGTGGGTGGGTTGGTGAGTGGGTAGGTGGGTGGGTTGGTTGGTGAGTTGGTGTGGGTTGATGAGTGGGTGGGTGGGTGAGTTGGTGGGTTGGTAGGTGGGTGAGTTGGTTAGTGGGTGCGTGGGTGAGTTGGTGAGTGGGTGGGTGGGTGAGTTGGTGAGTGGGTGGGTGGGTGAGTTGGTGAGTGGGTGGGTGGGTGGGTGAGTTGGTGAGTGGGTGGGTGGGTGAGTTGTTGAGTGGGTGGGTGGGTGAGCTGGTGAGTGGGTGGGTAGGTGGGTTAGTGGGTTGGTGGTGGGGAGGGGGGTCAGACCAGGATCCAGGAAGAACACCGATGCCCACGCATGGAATTCCCTCATACAGAGTCAGAAATCATTACTTCAGTGCTGCAGGAGGGAAAATCCGAAGGGCCTTAAAGCGCTTTAACTCACAGACTTACCAGTAGGGGAGCACGGGGGTAAGACCGTGACAAAAACAGTGACACAAGCACCGATAGCATTAGTGCAAAGTACAGGACTGGTTAAGCAAACCACCCAGACACTCATAAACACAACACTTATCCATCTCCCCCCCATCATAACCAGGGAAAAGCCTCGCACCAAGCTACGTGTCCCCTGTCATTCAGAAGCGACCCACCGCAAACGGACGGCCGCTCAAACACAAAGTGGCTTAATCATCGTCACGTGGACAACGGTAGCAGCGAATTCATCTAAACATTTTACTGTATTTATTACTGCAGGAGGAAATCCGAAGGGCTGTGAAGCTCTTTTACTCAGAGAACATTGCAACAACAACAACAACAACACACACACACGCAACATCAGTGCAAAGTACAAGGCGGGTTAACCAAATCGCCCAGACACTCACAAATACAACACTAAGCTATCCCCCATCCTACCAGGGCAAATCCTCACACCCAGCTACGTGTCACTTACTCTTAGTTTTTTTCGGTAAAGTCACGTAGAAATAAGAAATAATATATTTTTTTAAAAATTACATAATAGCACACGACGTTGCGATTGCAACGCAAGCAATCATCATCATCAAGCACAGAAGAGCTAAATTTAAGCGAGAGAGACACTCACAAATACAACACTAAGCTATCCCCCATCCTACCAGGGCAAATCCTCACACCCAGCTACGTGTCACTTACTCTTAGTTTTTTTCGGTAAAGTCACGTAGAAATAAGAAATAATATTTTTTTTTAAAAATTACATAATAGCACACGACGTTGCGATTGCAACGCAAGCAATCATCATCATCAAGCACAGAAGAGCTAAATTTAAGCGAGAGAGAGAGAGGAAAACACAGAAAGGCAGACATATCTACAGACACCCGAGTTAGGTGAGCTAACACAGAGACACGAAGAAGAGAGACAACGTATGGGAGACACAGAGAGACAGGGTCTTCTGTACCGAGGCCATGGCACGTAGGAGGAGGACAATGAGAGATGTAGAAGGACACTCAATCGAACGAGATCACATTTTTGATCTAAAGCTTGCGTGGACTGGCAAGTAATTCGTATTCTTAGCTCTTTCGGTAAAGTCACAGTTGAAGGGGAAACAATAAAAAATAATAAAATATATATGTATAAAACAATGAAAAAAATTCTCACGACGTTTCGACCATAACACAAACGGTCGTCATCAGGTGTGAAAAAGCCAAGAAACATTTGATAGAAGTGGCGGTTCGCATTTATTTATTTTTAAACGGTGTTTGTGTTTCTTTAGCATTTAAAAAAATAATAAAATAAAGACAATGTTTAAAAATAAATATTTCCAGACCGCCACTTCTTTCAAATGTTTCTTGGTTTTTTCACACCTGATGATGACCGTTTGCGTTATGGTCGAAACGTCGTGAGAATTTTCATTGTTTCACATGTATATTTTATCATTTTTTATTCTTTCCCTTCCACGTGACTTTACCCCGAAAGAGCTGAGAATTCGAACGGGATGCATCATTTCTGATTTCCACGTGACTTCGCGGTGAACACACACACACAGCCACACACACACACACAAAAAAAACCAGAGAGCAAATTCCTGCGGTCACGGAGAGCAACAAACCAAGGCTGAGCCACTTCCCTGTGTTGTCTCCGCCCGCGTGTCCCCGTTCATGTGCCCCGTCTCCCTCTCTCTCTCTCTCTCAAATGCCGTGTCACTTATCATTCAGAAACGCCACCCCCCGTGGGGCAAACGCACACACGCACACACACACAAATGACAAAATAAATCGATACCCACTCAACACAAAGTGGCATGATCACCGTCTCTCGCCGCTCGCTCTCGTCGATCCGCAGCGGCGGAGACGACCCGAACGCTTCACCGCGCACCCGTAGCTTGCGCGCGCGGAAATCTGATGAGCCGCAAAGCTCTCGAGCTCGCGCGACGTTGGCAACGACGGGTGGAACACGGCGGCGTAGGCGCGAGGTGCAGAGACGAGTTAAACAAAGCGCCCAGACAGCACGCGGGCACAGCACGAGACGTGGCCCCGGGCCGCCACGGTGATCGGAAATCAGCAGAGGTGTGCCCACCCCCCCCACCCCACCCCCCCTATCAGTGTGACACTTGAAGCAGTAAGAACAAGCTAAGTGATCTGAATGATCTCAATGATCTAAAGCATCTAAATAATTTAAATCATCTCAATCATCTAAATCATCTCAATCATGTAAATCATCTCAATCATCTAAATCATCTCAGTAATCTAAAGCATCTCAAAAATCTAAATCATCTCAGTAATCTAAATCATCTCAATAAGCTAAATCATCTCAATCATCTCCATCATCCAAATCACCTCAATCATCTAAATCATCTCAATCATCTAAATCATCCAAATCATCTCAATCATCTAAATAATCTCAATCATCTCAATCATCTAAATCATCTAAATCATCTCAATCATCTCAATCATATAAATCATCTCAATCATCTAAATCATCTCAGTAATCTAAATCATCTCAATCATCTAAATCATCTAAATAATCTCAATCATCTAAATCATCTCAGTAATCTAAATCATCTCAATCATCTAAATTATCTCAATAATCTAAATCATCTAAATCATCTCAGTAATCTAAATCATCTCAATCGTCGAAATCATCTCAGTAATCTAAATCATCTCAATCATCTAAATCATCTCAATCATCTCCATCATCCAAACCATCTCAATAATATAAATCATCTCAATCATCTCAATCATCCAAATTATCTCAATCATCTAAACCATCTCAATCATCTAAATCATCTCAATCATCTCAATCATCTAAATCATCTCAATCATCTAAATCATCTCAGTAATCTAAATCATCTCAATCATCTAAATCATCTCAATAATCTAAATCATCGAAATCATCTCAGTCATCTAAATCATCTCAATCATCTTAATCATCTCAATCATCTAAATCATCTCAATCATCTAAATCATCTCAATAACCTAAATCATCTAAATTATCTAAATCATCTCAATAATCTAAATTATCTCAATCATCTAAATCATCTCAATCATCTCATTCATCTAAATCATCTCAATCATCTAAATCATCTCAATCATCTCAATCATCTCAATCATCTCAATAATCTAAATCATCTCAATCATCTCAATCTCAATCATCTCAATCATCTAAATCATCTCAATCATCTAAATCATCTCAATCATCTCAATCACCTAAATCATCTCAATCATCTCAATCATCTCAATCATCTCAATCATCTCAATAATCTAAATCATCTCAATCATCTAAATCATCTCAATCATCTCATTCATCTAAATCATCTCAATCATCTAAATCATCTCCATCATCCAAATCACCTCAATCATCTAAATCATCTCAATCATCTAAATCATCCAAATCATCTCAATCATCTAAATAATCTCAATCATCTCAATCATCTAAATCATCTAAATCATCTCAATCATCTCAATCATATAAATCATCTCAATCATCTAAATCATCTCAGTAATCTAAATCATCTCAATCATCTAAATCATCTAAATAATCTCAATCATCTAAATCATCTCAGTAATCTAAATCATCTCAATCATCTAAATTATCTCAATAATCTAAATCATCTAAATCATCTCAGTAATCTAAATCATCTCAATCGTCTAAATCATCTCAGTAATCTAAATCATCTCAATCATCTAAATCATCTCAATCATCTCCATCATCCAAACCATCTCAATAATATAAATCATCTCAATCATCTCAATCATCCAAATTATCTCAATCATCTAAACCATCTCAATCATCTAAATCATCTCAATCATCTCAATCATCTAAATCATCTCAATCATCTAAATCATCTCAGTAATCTAAATCATCTCAATCATCTAAATCATCTCAATAATCTAAATCATCGAAATCATCTCAGTCATCTAAATCATCTCAATCATCTTAATCATCTCAATCATCTAAATCATCTCAATCATCTAAATCATCTCAATAACCTAAATCATCTAAATTATCTAAATCATCTCAATAATCTAAATTATCTCAATCATCTAAATCATCTCAATCATCTCATTCGTCTAAATCATCTCAATCATCTAAATCATCTCAATCATCTCAATCATCTCAATCATCTCAATAATCTAAATCATCTCAATCATCTCAATCTCAATCATCTCAATCATCTAAATCATCTCAATCATCTAAATCATCTCAATCATCTCAATCACCTAAATCATCTCAATCATCTCAATCATCTCAATCATCTCAATCATCTCAATAATCTAAATCATCTCAATCATCTAAATCATCTCAATCATCTCATTCATCTAAATCATCTCAATCATCTAAATCATCTCAATCATCTCAATCATCTCAATCATCTCAATAATCTAAATCATCTCAATCATCTCAATCTCAATCATCTCAATCATCTAAATCATCTCAATCATCTAAATCATCTCAATCATCTCAATCACCTAAATCATCTCAATCATCTCAATCATCTCAATCATCTCAATCATCTAAATAATCTAATATTCTCAATAATACTCTTTGTTATTTTTTTCGGTAAAGTCACGTAGGTAAAACAAAATTAAAATAAATTAAAACAACTAAATCAAATCACGACGTTTTGGAGGCAACACAAGCTTCCGTCTTCAGGTGGAACAGTCACAGCAAGATAGCTGCATCAAGTGGCGAGCTCTGAGACACTCGAGCTTATATACAGGTTAATGTCGGGGGGAGGAGCCAAGCAAGGAGCGAGGTTAATGTCGGGGGGAGGAGCCAAACAGGGAGCGAGGTTAAGGTGTGGGGGAGGAGCCAAGCAGGGAGCGAGGTTAATGTGGGGGGAGGAGCCAAGCAGGGAGCGAGGTTCAGATGTGGGGGAGGAGCTAAGCGGGGAGCGAGGTTAAGGTGTGGGGGAGGAGCCAAGCGGGGAGCGAGGTTAAGGTGTGGGGGAGGAGTCAAGCGAGGAACGAGGTTAAGGTGGGGGGGAGGAGCCAAGCGGGGAGCGAGGTTAAGGTGGGGGGGAGGAGCCAAGCGGGGAGCGAGGTTAAGGTGGGGGGGAGGAGCCAAGCGGGGAGCGAGGTTAAGGTGGGGGGGAGGAGCCAAGCGGGGAGCGAGGTTAAGGTGTGGGGGAGGAGCCAAGCAGGGAGCGAGGTTAAGGTGGGGTGGGAGGAGCCAAGCGAGGAGCGAGGTTAAGGTGGGGTGGGAGGAGCCAAGCAGGGAGCGAGGTTCAGGTGTGGGGGAGGAGCCAAGCAGGGAGCGAGGTTAAGGTCTGGGGGAGGAGCCAAGCAGGGAGCGAGGTTCAGGTGTGGGGGAGGAGCCAAGCAGGGAGCGAGGTTAAGGTGGGGGGGAGGAGCCAAGCGGGGAGCGAGGTTCAGGTGTGGGGGAGGAGTCAAGCGAGGAACGAGGTTAAGGTGGGGGGGAGGAGCCAAGCGGGGAGCGAGGTTAAGGTGGGGGGGAGGAGCCAAGCGGGGAGCGAGGTTAAGGTGGGGGGGAGGAGCCAAGCAGGGAGTGAGGTTAAGGTGGGGGGGAGGAGCCAAGCGGTGAGCGAGGTTAAGGTGGGGGGGGGAGGAGCCAAGCGGGGAGCGAGGTTAAGGTGTGGGAAAGGAGCCAAGCGGGGAGCGAGGTTAAGGTGTAGGAACGGAGCCAAGCGGGGAGCAAGGTTCAGGTGTGGAGGAGGAGCCAAGCGAGGAGCGAGGTTAAGGTGTGGGGGAGGAGCCAAGCGGGGAGCGAGGTTAAGGTGTGGGGGAGGAGCTAAGCGGGGAGCGAGGTTAAGGTGTGGAGGAGGAGCCAAGCGAGGAGCGAGGTTAAGGTGTGGGGGAGGAGCCAAGCGGGGAGCGAGGTTAAGGTGTGGGGGAGGAGCCAAGCGAGGAGCGAGGTTAAGGTGTGGGGGAGGAGCCAAGCGGGGAGCGAGGTTAAGGTGTGGGAAAGGAGCCAAGCGGGGAGCGAGGTTCAGGTGTGGAGGAGGAGCCAAGCGAGGAGCGAGGTTAAGGTGGGGGGGAGGAGCCAAGCGGGGAGCGAGGTTAAGGTGGGGGGGGAGGAGCCAAGCGGGGAGCGAGGTTAAGGTGGGGGGGGAGGAGCCAAGCGGGGCTAAGGTTAAGGTGTGGGGGAGGAGCCAAGCGGGGAGCGAGGTTAAGGTGTGGGGGAGGAGCCAAGCGAGGTTCAGGTGTGGGGGAGGAGCCAAGCTAGGTGCCACGACGAGGCAAAGTTAATTCGTCTTTTGTTATGTTGAGGGTTCAGGGGGAGCGGTGGTTCACTGCACGGGGGCAATGAAAAAAATGGTTTAAAAAAAAACAAAAAAACGACCTTGCGCTGATAAGGTAGCTGAGGTTTTGACTTGGTTCGTGACATCTTTCCGGTGTTTGCTTCATTTAAAACCATCCCCTCGGTCGAAGTTGTGTCTGTGTTTGTATGTCTGGATGGCTTCACGCACAAATCTTCGTTAATAACCGGGAGGTTTACATAGTACTTTGGTCTTCTTTGGTTCTTTCGGTAAAGTCACCACCCACGTAGAATGAGAATAAAATAATAAATTGATAAAATAAAATAGCGCGATAAAATTCTCACGACGTTTCGGCCACAACACAAGCGGCCTTCATCAGGTTAAGGGACGAGACTGTCTGGAGGACAGCGCTTCAGACAGTCTCGTCCCTTCACCTGATGAAGGCCACTTACGTTGTGGCCGAAACGTCGTGAGAATTTTATTGTGTTATTTTAATTTATTATTTTATTCTCACTCTACGTGGTGGTAACTTTACCGAAAGAACCAAAGAAGATGAATCCTTGCAGTCACGAAAGCTTTAAATCGAAATAGTACTTTGGTATCGGAGAAAACAATATTATGAGAACCCGCTGTGTTGAGACAATGATCAGCCACGGCCGAAGAATTCGTTCTGCCGTGTTTCAAATCTGTTTTGTGCTCGCGAATTCGGTCAGAGACATGTCGCTTTGTCTCCCCGATATAGCGGTCACCGCAGGAACAACTCAATTTGTAAACACCGGGGTACTGTAAGTCAGGAATTACATCCTTTTGTGTTTAATGATAATCTAAATCATCTAAATCATCTCAATAATCTAAATCATATAAATCATCTCAATAATCTAAATCATATAAATCATATAAAAATTCTCAATCTAAATAATCTAAATCATCTCAATGATCTAAATCATCTAAATAATCTCAACAATCTAAATCATCTAAAACATCTCAACAATCTAAATATATCTCAATGATCACAATCTAAATAATCTAAATCATCTCAATAATCTCAATCATCTAAATCATCTAAACGCGCGTTTCTGATTGTGATGAAAGAGGGAGAGACGCCGACCCCAACTATACAGCAGCAGCAGCAGCAGGCATCATCAGAGCTGCGATCGAACCCACGACCTCCTGTATGCCAGGCGAGGTAGTTAACATCTCCTAGCCACCATTATAATGATGAGAGAGACACACACAAACTCCAAATATACAGCAGCAGGCGTCAGGGTCGGGATCGAACCCACGACCTCCTGTAGACCAGGCGAGGCACTTATCACATCGCTGTATCATTGGAGTTTGCGTCACTCTCTTATCACGGTGACTAGGAGATGTTAACCACCTCGCCTGGTATGCAGGAGGTCGTGGATTCGATCCCGATCCTAATGCCTGCTGTATATTTGGAGTCTGCGTGCCTCTCCCTCTCATCAACATCACAGTGGCTAGGCAATGTTAACCACCTCGCCTGGTATTCAGGAGGTGCTGGGTTCGATCCCGACCATGATGCCTGCTGCTGTATATTTGGAGTCTGCGTTTCAATCTCTCTCTCTCTCTCATCATCACGGTGGCTAGGAGATGTTGACTAGCTCTCATGGTAAACATGAAGTCGTGGATTCGATCCCGATCCTGACGCCTGCTGTATATTATTTTTGCTGCTATAAATTGCCACGTGGTTGTGGTGGTGGTTGTGGTGATGATGGTGGAAAGTCGCTTAGTTGAGCTATCAATTGCGGGCATTACCTGCCAAAGTGAAACGTTGATTCGTTTTGTTGTACGTTCATTTTTTTAAAGTGATTTGATTACCTTCCATGTACACTGCACTCCGATCGTGGTCGTGTGTCTCGTTTGATTTTGTTGCTGTAACGATCTGACCCGATGGTCCTTTTGCTGGACATCTGCTTAGAAAGAGCTTCATAGCTTATCGGATTCCTACGAAAACATTTAGATTGTGATTGCGATAATAATTGAGAGAGAACGACTCACATAGAGACCCACACACTCAGACAGAGACCCACATAGTGACCCAGAGACTCACATAGAGACCCATAGACTCACACAGAGCCCCACACAGAGACCCATAGACTCACATAGAGACCCACAGACTCATACAGAGACCCACATAGAGACCCATGGACTCACATAGAGACCCACAGACTCACACAGAGACCCACATTGAGACCCATATACTCACATAGAGACCCACAGACTCACACAGAGACCCACATAGAGACCGATAGACTCACATGGAGACCCATAGACACACACAGAGCCTCACATAGAAACTCACAGACTTACACAGAGACCCACATAGAGACCCAGAGACTCACATAGAGACCCATAGACTTACACATAGCCCCACACAGAGACCCACAGACTCACATAGAGACCCATAGACTCACATAGAGACCCATAGACTCACATTGAGACCCATAGACTCACACAGAGACCCACAGACTCACACAGAGACCCACATGGAGACCCAGAGTCTCACATAGAGACCCATAGACTCACACAGAGCCCCACACAGAGACCCATATACTCACAAAGAGATCCACAGACTCACACAGAGACCCACATAGAGACCCAGAGACTCACATAGAGACCCATAGACTCACACAGAGCCCCACACAGAGACAAATAGACTCACACAGAGATCCATACACTCACATAGAGACCCACAGACTCACACAGAGACCCACATAGAGACCCAGAGACTCACATAGAGACCCACAGACTCACACAGAGCCCCACACAGAGACCCATAGACTCGCATAGAGACCCACAGACTCACACAGAGACCCACATAGAGATCCAGAGACTCACATAGAGACCCACAGACTCACACACAGCCCCACATAGAGACCAATAGACTCACATAGAGACCCATAGATTCACATAGAGACCCATAGACTCACACAGAGACCCACAGACTCACACAGAGCCCTAAATAGAGACCAATAGACTCACATAAAGACCCATAGACTCACATAGAGACCCATAGACTCACCCAGAGCCTCACATAGAGACGCATAGACTCACACAGAGACTCATAGACTCACACATAGCCCCACACAGAGTCCCATAGACTCACACAGATCCCCACATAGAGACTCAATAGACTCACATAGAGACTCATAGACTCACAAAGAGCCCCGCATAGAGACCCATAGACTCACAGAGAGCCCCACACAGAGACCAATAGACTCACACAGAGACCCACATATTCACCCAGAGCCCCACATAGAGACCCATAGACTCACCCAGAGCCCCACATAGAGACCCAATAGCCTCACATAGAGACCCATAGACTCACATAGAGACCTATAGACTCACACAGAGCCCCACATAGAGACGCACAGACTCACCCATAGCCCCAAATAGAGACCTATAGACTCACATAGAGCCCCACATAGAGACCCATAGACTCACATAGAGACCCACAGAGAGACCCACAGACTCACCCAGAGCCCCACATAGAGACCCATAGACTCACACAGAGCCCCACACAGAGACCAATAGACTCACACAGAGACCCACACAGAGACCCAATAGCCTCACATAGAGACCCATAGACTCACATAGAGACCTATAGACTCACACAGAGCCCCACACAGAGACCCACAGACTCACCCAGAGCCCCACATAGAGACCCATAGACTCACACAGAGCCCCACATAGAGACCCACAGACTCACCCAGAGCCCGACATAGAGACCCATAGACTCACACAGCGACTCATAGACTCACACAGAGCCCCACATAGAGACCCATAGACTCACACAGAGCCCTACACAGAGACCAATAGACACACAGAGAGCCACAAACTCACCCAGAGCCCCCAAATAGAGACCCATAGACTTACACAGAGCCCCACAGAGAGGCCCATCGACTCACCCAGAGCCCCACATAGAGACCCATAGACTCACACAGAGCCCCACGTAGAGACCCATAGACCCACATAGAGACCCATAGACTCACACAGAGACCCACAGATTCACCCAGAGCCCGACATAAAGACCCATAAACTCACACAGAGCCCCACATAGAGACCCACAGACTCACCCAGAGCCCCACATAGAGACACATAGACTCACATAGAGACCCATAGACTCACACAGAGCCCCACATAGAGACCCATAGACTCACATAAAGACTCAGACTCACACAGAGCCCAACACAGAGACCCATAGACTCACCCAGAGCCTCACATAGAGACCCATAGACTCACACAGAGACTCATAGACTCACACAGAGCCCCAAACAGATACCCATAGACTCACACAGAACCCCACATAGAGACCCACAGACTCACCCAGAGCCCACATAGAGACCCATAGACTCACACAGAGCCCCACATAGAGACCCACAGACTCACCCAGAGCTCCACATAGAGACCCATAGACTCACACAGAGCCCCACATAGAGACCCATTGACTCACACAGAGCCCCACATAGAGACCCACAGACTCACACAGAGCCCCACATAGAGACCCATAGACTCACACAGACTCATAGACTCACACAGAGCCCCACACAGAGACCCATAGACTCACACAGAGACCCATAGACTCACATAGAGCCCCACACAGAGACCCATAGACTCACAGAGACCCATAGACTCACACAGAGACTCATAGACTCACACAGAGCCCCACACAGAGACCCATAGACTCACACAGAGACCCATAGACTCACACAGAGCCCCACATAGAGACCCATAGACTCACATAAAGACTCATAGACTCACACAGAGCCCAACACAGAGACCCATAGACTCACCCAGAGCCTCACATAGAGACCCATAGACTCACACAGAGACTCATAGACTCACACAGAGCCCCACACAGATACCCATAGACTCACACAGAACCCCACATAGAGACCCACAGACTCACCCAGAGCCCACATAGAGACCCATAGACTCACACAGAGCCCCACATAGAGACCCACAGACTCACCCAGAGCACCACATAGAGACCCATAGACTCACACAGAGCCCCACATAGAGACCATTGACTCACACAGAGCCCCACATAGAGACCCACAGACTCACACAGAGCCCCACATAGAGACCCATAGACTCACACAGAGACTCATAGACTCACACAGAGCCCCACACAGAGACCCATAGACTCACACAGAGACCCATAGACTCACACAGAGCCCCACACAGAGACCCATAGACTCACACAGAGCCCCACATAGAGACCCATAGACTCACACAGAGACTCATAGACTCACACAGAGCCCCACACAGAGACCCATAGACTCACACAGATACCCATAGACTCACACAGATCCCCACACAGAGACCCATAGACTCACATAGAGAACCATAGACTCACACAGAGCCCCACATAGAGACCCATAGACTCACACAGAGCCCCACATAGAAACCCATAGACTCACACAGAGCCCCACATAGAGACCCATAGACTCACATAGAGACCCATAGACTCACACAGAGACCCATAGACTCACACAGAGCCCCACACAGAGACCCATAGACTCACACAGAGACCCATAGACTCACATAGAGACCTATAGACTCACCCAGAGCCTCACATAGAGACACATAGACTCACACAGGGACTCATAGACTCACATAGAGACCCACAGATTCACCCAGAGCCCCACATGGAGACCCACAGACTCACCCAGAGCCCCACATAGAGACCCATAGACTCACATAGAGACCCATAGACTCACACAGAGCCCCACATAGAAACCCATAGACTCACTCAGAGCCCCACATAGAGATCCATAGACTCACATAGAGACCCAAAGACTCACATAGAGACCCACACAGAGACCCATAGACTCACACAGAGACCCATAGACTCACACAGAGCCCCACACAGAGACCCATAGACTCACACAGAGCCCCACATAGAGACCCATAGACTCACACAGAGACTCATAGACTCACACAGAGCCCCACACAGAGACCCATAGACTCACACAGATACCCATAGACTCACACAGATCCCCACACAGAGACCCATAGACTCACATAGAGACCCATAGACTCACACAGAGCCCCACATAGAGACCCATAGACTCACACAGAGCCCCACATAGAGACCCATAGACTCACACAGAGCCCCACATAGAGACCCATAGACTCACATAGAGACCCACAGATTCACGCAGAGCCCCACATAGAGACCCATAGACTCACACAGAGCACCACATAGAGACCCACAGACTCACCCCGAGCCCCACATAGAGACCCATAGACTCACACAGAGCCCCACATAGAGACCCATAGACTCATACAGAGCCCCATATAGAGACCCATAGACTCACACAGAGACTCATAGACTCACACAGAACCCCACACAGAGACCCATAGACTCACACAGAGACCGATAGACTCACACAGAGCCCCACACAGAGACCCATAGACTCACATAGAGACCTATAGACTCACCCAGAGACTCACATAGAGACCCATAGACTCACACAGAGACTCATAGACTCACATAGAGACCCACAGATTCACCCAGAGCCCCACATGGATACCCACAGACTCACCCAGAGCCCCACATAGAGACCCATAGACTCACATAGAGACCCATAGACTCACATAGAGACCCATAGACTCACACAGAGCCCCACATAGAGACCCATAGACTCAGTCAGAGCCCCACATAGAGATCCATAGACTCACATAGAGACCCAAAGACTCACATAGAGACCCATAGACTCACACAGAGCCCCACATAGAGACCCATAGACTCACTCAGCGCCCCACATAGAGACCCATAGACTCACACAGAGACTCATAGACTCACACAGAGCCCCACACAGAGACCCATAGACTCACATAGAGACCCATAGACTCACACAGAGCCCCACACAGAGACCCATAGACTCACACAGAGACCCATAGACTCACACAGAGCCCCACACAGAGACCCATAGACTCACACAGAGACCCATAGACTCACACAGAGCCGCACACAGAGACCCATAGACTCACATAGAGACGCATAGACTCACACAGAGACCCGTAGACTCACACAGAGCCCCACACAGAGACCCATAGACTCACATAGAGACGCATAGACTCACACAGAGACCTATAGACTCACACAGAGCCCCACACAGACACCCATAGACTCACACAGAGCCCCATACAGAGACCCATAGACTCACACAGAGCCCCACACAGAGACCCATAGACTCACACAGAGCCCCACACAGACACCCACAGATTCACACAGAGCCCCATACAGAGACGCATAGACTCACATAGAGACCCACAGACTCACACAGAGACCCACACAGAGACCCATAGACTCACACAGAGCCCCACACAGAGACCCATAGACTCACACAGAGACCCATAGACTCACACAGAGCCCCACACAGAGACCCATAGACTCACATAGACTCACACAGAGCCCCACACAGAGACCCATAGACTCACACAGAGCCCCACACAGAGACCCATAGACTCACACAGAGACCCATAGACTCACACAGAGCCCCACACAGAGACCCATAGACTCACACAGAGACCCATAGACTCACATAGAGACCCACACAGAGACCCATAGACTCACACAGAGACCCACACAGAGACCCACAGACTCACACAGAGCCCCACACAGAGACCCATAGACTAGCAAGGAGGCACACACAGAGACCCATAGACTCACACAGAGACCCACAGACTCACACAGAGACCCACACAGAGACCCATAGACTCACACAAAGCCCCACACAGAGACCCATAGACTCACACAGAGACCCATAGACTCACACAGAGCCCCACACAGAGACCCATAGACTCACATAGACTCACACAGAGCCCCACACAGAGACCCATAGACTCACACAGAGCCCCACACAGAGACCCATAGACTCACACAGAGACCCATAGACTCACACAGAGCCCCACACAGAGACCCATAGACTCACATAGACTCACACAGAGCCCCACACAGAGACCCATAGACTCACACAGAGCCCCAACACAGAGACCCATAGACTCACACAGAGCCCCAACACAGAGACCCATAGACTCACACAGAGACCCATAGACTCACACAGAGCCCCACACAGAGACCCATAGACTCACATAGACTCACACAGAGCCCCACACAGAGACCCATAGACTCACACAGAGCCCCAACACAGAGACCCATAGACTAGCAAGGAGGCACATAGAGACCCATAGACTCACACAGAGCCCCACACAGAGACCCATAGACTAGCAAGGAGGCACATAGAGACCCATAGACTCACACAGAGCCCCAACACAGATACCCATAGACTCACACAGATCCCCACACAGAGACCCATAGACTCACATAGAGAACCATAGACTCACACAGAGCCCCACATAGAGACCCATAGACTCACACAGAGCCCCACATAGAAACCCATAGACTCACACAGAGCCCCACATAGAGACCCATAGACTCACATAGAGACCCATAGACTCACACAGAGACCCATAGACTCACACAGAGCCCCACACAGAGACCCATAGACTCACACAGAGACCCATAGACTCACATAGAGACCTATAGACTCACCCAGAGCCTCACATAGAGACACATAGACTCACACAGGGACTCATAGACTCACATAGAGACCCACAGATTCACCCAGAGCCCCACATGGAGACCCACAGACTCACCCAGAGCCCCACATAGAGACCCATAGACTCACATAGAGACCCATAGACTCACACAGAGCCCCACATAGAAACCCATAGACTCACTCAGAGCCCCACATAGAGATCCATAGACTCACATAGAGACCCAAAGACTCACATAGAGACCCACACAGAGACCCATAGACTCACACAGAGACCCATAGACTCACACAGAGCCCCACACAGAGACCCATAGACTCACACAGAGCCCCACATAGAGACCCATAGACTCACACAGAGACTCATAGACTCACACAGAGCCCCACACAGAGACCCATAGACTCACACAGATACCCATAGACTCACACAGATCCCCACACAGAGACCCATAGACTCACATAGAGACCCATAGACTCACACAGAGCCCCACATAGAGACCCATAGACTCACACAGAGCCCCACATAGAGACCCATAGACTCACACAGAGCCCCACATAGAGACCCATAGACTCACATAGAGACCCACAGATTCACGCAGAGCCCCACATAGAGACCCATAGACTCACACAGAGCACCACATAGAGACCCACAGACTCACCCCGAGCCCCACATAGAGACCCATAGACTCACACAGAGCCCCACATAGAGACCCATAGACTCATACAGAGCCCCATATAGAGACCCATAGACTCACACAGAGACTCATAGACTCACACAGAACCCCACACAGAGACCCATAGACTCACACAGAGACCGATAGACTCACACAGAGCCCCACACAGAGACCCATAGACTCACATAGAGACCTATAGACTCACCCAGAGACTCACATAGAGACCCATAGACTCACACAGAGATTCATAGACTCACATAGAGACCCACAGATTCACCCAGAGCCCCACATGGAGACCCACAGACTCACCCAGAGCCCCACATAGAGACCCATAGACTCACATAGAGACCCATAGACTCACATAGAGACCCATAGACTCACACAGAGCCCCACATAGAGACCCATAGACTCAGTCAGAGCCCCACATAGAGATCCATAGACTCACATAGAGACCCAAAGACTCACATAGAGACCCATAGACTCACACAGAGCCCCACATAGAGACCCATAGACTCACTCAGCGCCCCACATAGAGACCCATAGACTCACACAGAGACTCATAGACTCACACAGAGCCCCACACAAAGACCCATAGACTCACATAGAGACCCATAGACTCACACAGAGCCCCACACAGAGACCCATAGACTCACACAGAGACCCATAGACTCACACAGAGCCCCACACAGAGACCCATAGACTCACACAGAGACCCATAGACTCACACAGAGCCGCACACAGAGACCCATAGACTCACATATAGACGCATAGACTCACACAGAGACCCGTAGACTCACACAGAGCCCCACACAGAGACCCATAGACTCACATAGAGACGCATAGACTCACACAGAGACCTATAGACTCACACAGAGCCCCACACAGACACCCATAGACTCACACAGAGCCCCATACAGAGACCCATAGACTCACACAGAGCCCCACACAGAGACCCATAGACTCACACAGAGCCCCACACAGACAACCACAGATTCACACAGAGCCCCATACAGAGACGCATAGACTCACATAGAGACCCACAGACTCACACAGAGACCCACACAGAGACCCATAGACTCACACAGAGCCCCACACAGAGACCCATAGACTCACACAGAGACCCATAGACTCACACAGAGCCCCACACAGAGACCCATAGACTCACATAGACTCACACAGAGCCCCACACAGAGACCCATAGACTCACACAGAGCCCCACACAGAGACCCATAGACTCACACAGAGACCCATAGACTCACACAGAGCCCCACACAGAGACCCATAGACTCACACAGAGACCCATAGACTCACATAGAGACCCACACAGAGACCCATAGACTCACACAGAGACCCACACAGAGACCCACAGACTCACACAGAGCCCCACACAGAGACCCATAGACTAGCAAGGAGGCACACACAGAGACCCATAGACTCACACAGAGACCCACAGACTCACACAGAGACCCACACAGAGACCCATAGACTCACACAAAGCCCCACACAGAGACCCATAGACTCACACAGAGACCCATAGACTCACACAGAGCCCCACACAGAGACCCATAGACTCACATAGACTCACACAGAGCCCCACACAGAGACCCATAGACTCACACAGAGCCCCACACAGAGACCCATAGACTCACACAGAGACCCATAGACTCACACAGAGCCCCACACAGAGACCCATAGACTCACATAGACTCACACAGAGCCCCACACAGAGACCCATAGACTCACACAGAGCCCCAACACAGAGACCCATAGACTCACACAGAGCCCCAACACAGAGACCCATAGACTCACACAGAGACCCATAGACTCACACAGAGCCCCACACAGAGACCCATAGACTCACATAGACTCACACAGAGCCCCACACAGAGACCCATAGACTCACACAGAGCCCCAACACAGAGACCCATAGACTAGCAAGGAGGCACATAGAGACCCATAGACTCACACAGAGCCCCACACAGAGACCCATAGACTAGCAAGGAGGCACATAGAGACCCATAGACTCACACAGAGCCCCAACACAGAGACCCATAGACTCACACAGAGCCCCAACACAGAGACCCATAGACTCACACAGAGACCCATAGACTCACACAGAGCCCCACACAGGGACCCATAGACTCACATAGACTCACACAGAGCCCCACACAGAGACCCATAGACTCACACAGAGACCCATAGACTCACACAGAGCCCCACACAGACACCCACAGACTCACACAGAGCCCCACACAGAGACGCATAGACTCACATAGAGACCCACAGACTCACACAGAGACCCACACAGAGACCCATAGACTCACACAGAGCCCCAACACAGAGACCCATAGACTCACATAGACTCACACAGAGCCCCACACAGAGACCCATAGACTCACACAGAGCCCCAACACAGAGACCCACAGACACACACAGAGACCCATAGACTCACACAGAGCCCCACACAGAGACCCATAGACTCACTCAGAGCCCCACATAGAGATCCATAGACTCACATAGAGACCCAAAGACTCACATAGAGACCCACACAGAGACCCATAGACTCACACAGAGACCCATAGACTCACACAGAGCCCCACACAGAGACCCATAGACTCACACAGAGCCCCACATAGAGACCCATAGACTCACACAGAGACTCATAGACTCACACAGAGCCCCACACAGAGACCCATAGACTCACACAGATACCCATAGACTCACACAGATCCCCACACAGAGACCCATAGACTCACATAGAGACCCATAGACTCACACAGAGCCCCACATAGAGACCCATAGACTCACACAGAGCCCCACATAGAGACCCATAGACTCACACAGAGCCCCACATAGAGACCCATAGACTCACATAGAGACCCACAGATTCACGCAGAGCCCCACATAGAGACCCATAGACTCACACAGAGCACCACATAGAGACCCACAGACTCACCCCGAGCCCCACATAGAGACCCATAGACTCACACAGAGCCCCACATAGAGACCCATAGACTCATACAGAGCCCCATATAGAGACCCATAGACTCACACAGAGACTCATAGACTCACACAGAACCCCACACAGAGACCCATAGACTCACACAGAGACCGATAGACTCACACAGAGCCCCACACAGAGACCCATAGACTCACATAGAGACCTATAGACTCACCCAGAGACTCACATAGAGACCCATAGACTCACACAGAGATTCATAGACTCACATAGAGACCCACAGATTCACCCAGAGCCCCACATGGAGACCCACAGACTCACCCAGAGCCCCACATAGAGACCCATAGACTCACATAGAGACCCATAGACTCACATAGAGACCCATAGACTCACACAGAGCCCCACATAGAGACCCATAGACTCAGTCAGAGCCCCACATAGAGATCCATAGACTCACATAGAGACCCAAAGACTCACATAGAGACCCATAGACTCACACAGAGCCCCACATAGAGACCCATAGACTCACTCAGCGCCCCACATAGAGACCCATAGACTCACACAGAGACTCATAGACTCACACAGAGCCCCACACAAAGACCCATAGACTCACATAGAGACCCATAGACTCACACAGAGCCCCACACAGAGACCCATAGACTCACACAGAGACCCATAGACTCACACAGAGCCCCACACAGAGACCCATAGACTCACACAGAGACCCATAGACTCACACAGAGCCGCACACAGAGACCCATAGACTCACATATAGACGCATAGACTCACACAGAGACCCGTAGACTCACACAGAGCCCCACACAGAGACCCATAGACTCACATAGAGACGCATAGACTCACACAGAGACCTATAGACTCACACAGAGCCCCACACAGACACCCATAGACTCACACAGAGCCCCATACAGAGACCCATAGACTCACACAGAGCCCCACACAGAGACCCATAGACTCACACAGAGCCCCACACAGACAACCACAGATTCACACAGAGCCCCATACAGAGACGCATAGACTCACATAGAGACCCACAGACTCACACAGAGACCCACACAGAGACCCATAGACTCACACAGAGCCCCACACAGAGACCCATAGACTCACACAGAGACCCATAGACTCACACAGAGCCCCACACAGAGACCCATAGACTCACATAGACTCACACAGAGCCCCACACAGAGACCCATAGACTCACACAGAGCCCCACACAGAGACCCATAGACTCACACAGAGACCCATAGACTCACACAGAGCCCCACACAGAGACCCATAGACTCACACAGAGACCCATAGACTCACATAGAGACCCACACAGAGACCCATAGACTCACACAGAGACCCACACAGAGACCCACAGACTCACACAGAGCCCCACACAGAGACCCATAGACTAGCAAGGAGGCACACACAGAGACCCATAGACTCACACAGAGACCCACAGACTCACACAGAGACCCACACAGAGACCCATAGACTCACACAAAGCCCCACACAGAGACCCATAGACTCACACAGAGACCCATAGACTCACACAGAGCCCCACACAGAGACCCATAGACTCACATAGACTCACACAGAGCCCCACACAGAGACCCATAGACTCACACAGAGCCCCACACAGAGACCCATAGACTCACACAGAGACCCATAGACTCACACAGAGCCCCACACAGAGACCCATAGACTCACATAGACTCACACAGAGCCCCACACAGAGACCCATAGACTCACACAGAGCCCCAACACAGAGACCCATAGACTCACACAGAGCCCCAACACAGAGACCCATAGACTCACACAGAGACCCATAGACTCACACAGAGCCCCACACAGAGACCCATAGACTCACATAGACTCACACAGAGCCCCACACAGAGACCCATAGACTCACACAGAGCCCCAACACAGAGACCCATAGACTAGCAAGGAGGCACATAGAGACCCATAGACTCACACAGAGCCCCACACAGAGACCCATAGACTAGCAAGGAGGCACATAGAGACCCATAGACTCACACAGAGCCCCAACACAGAGACCCATAGACTCACACAGAGCCCCAACACAGAGACCCATAGACTCACACAGAGACCCATAGACTCACACAGAGCCCCACACAGGGACCCATAGACTCACATAGACTCACACAGAGCCCCACACAGAGACCCATAGACTCACACAGAGACCCATAGACTCACACAGAGCCCCACACAGACACCCACAGACTCACACAGAGCCCCACACAGAGACGCATAGACTCACATAGAGACCCACAGACTCACACAGAGACCCACACAGAGACCCATAGACTCACACAGAGCCCCAACACAGAGACCCATAGACTCACATAGACTCACACAGAGCCCCACACAGAGACCCATAGACTCACACAGAGCCCCAACACAGAGACCCACAGACACACACAGAGACCCATAGACTCACACAGAGCCCCACACAGAGACCCATAGACTCACATAGACTCACACAGAGCCCCACACAGAGACCCATAGACTCACACAGAGCCCCACACAGAGACCCATAGACTCACACAGAGACCCATAGACTCACACAGAGCCCCACACAGAGACCCATAGACTCACACAGAGACCCATAGACTCACATAGAGACCCACACAGAGACCCATAGACTCACACAGAGACCCACACAGAGACCCACAGACTCACACAGAGCCCCACACAGAGACCCATAGACTAGCAAGGAGGCACACAGAGACCCATAGACTCACACAGAGACCCACAGACTCACACAGAGACCCACACAGAGACCCATAGACTCACACAGAGCCCCACACAGAGACCCATAGACTCACACAGAGACCCATAGACTCACACAGAGCCCCACACAGAGACCCATAGACTCACATAGACTCACACAGAGCCCCACACAGAAACCCATAGACTCACACAAAGCCCCACACAGAGACCCATAGACTCACACAGAGACCCATAGACTCACACAGAGCCCCACACAGAGACCCATAGACTCACATAGACTCACACAGAGCCCCACACAGAGACCCATAGACTCACACAGAGCCCCAACACAGAGACCCATAGACTCACACAGAGCCCCAACACAGAGACCCATAGACTCACACAGAGACCCATAGACTCACACAGAGCCCCACACAGAGACCCATAGACTCACATAGACTCACACAGAGTCCCACACAGAGACCCATAGACTCACACAGAGCCCCAACACAGAGACCCATAGACTAGCAAGGAGGCACATAGAGACCCATAGACTCACACAGAGCCCCACACAGAGACCCATAGACTAGCAAGGAGGCACATAGAGACCCATAGACTCACACAGAGCCCCAACACAGAGACCCATAGACTCACACAGAGCCCCAACACAGAGACCCATAGACTCACACAGAGACCCATAGACTCACACAGAGCCCCACACAGGGACCCATAGACTCACATAGACTCACACAGAGCCCCACACAGAGACCCATAGACTCACACAGAGACCCATAGACTCACACAGAGCCCCACACAGACACCCACAGACTCACACAGAGCCCCACACAGAGACGCATAGACTCACATAGAGACCCACAGACTCACACAGAGACCCACACAGAGACCCATAGACTCACACAGAGCCCCAACACAGAGACCCATAGACTCACATAGACTCACACAGAGCCCCACACAGAGACCCATAGACTAGCAAGGAGGCACATAGAGACCCATAGACTCACACAGAGCCCCAACACAGAGACCCATAGACTCACACAGAGCCCCAACACAGAGACCCATAGACTCACACAGAGACCCATAGACTCACACAGAGCCCCACACAGAGACCCATAGACTCACATAGACTCACACAGAGCCCCACACAGAGACCCATAGACTCACACAGAGACCCATAGACTCACACAGAGCCCCACACAGACACCCACAGACTCACACAGAGCCCCACACAGAGACCCATAGACTCACACAGAGCCCCAACACAGAGACCCATAGACTCACACAGAGCCCCAACACAGAGACCCATAGACTCACACAGAGACCCATAGACTCACACAGAGCCCCACACAGAGACCCATAGACTCACATAGACTCACACAGAGCCCCACACAGAGCCCCACACAGAGACCCATAGACTCACACAGAGACCCATAGACTCACACAGAGCCCCAACACAGAGACCCATAGACTCACACAGAGCCCCAACACAGAGACCCATAGACTAGCAAGGAGGCACACATAGAGACCCATAGACTATCAAGGAGGCACACTGTGAGCGCCGCAAAATCGGGCAAACGAAGGTCGCGATTGGACCCCTCCGATAAACCAATCTCAAGACTCGCTCATCCCTACCCCCTCCCTCCCCCTGATCCCCCCACGCCCACCCCCCTCTATCCCCCCTCCTCTACCCCCCCGTGATGTCGGGATACGGGCCCCTTAACGATGTGTCGTTAGCGTAATTAGGAGCGGTAATTAGGATTAGCCTGGTAGCGATGACGCTGCAGACGTGAAGGTGTTAATTACCGAATTGCGGGGGGGGGGGGGGAGCGGCTGAGTGGGGGAGGGGCGGAGGGAGATGGAGGGAGATGGGAGGATAGGGTCTATCCACTGCTGGATGAAGATCAATGTGGTGGTTGTGATGGTGATGGTGGTGATGGTGATGATGGTGATGATGGTGGTGGTGGTGATGGTGGTGGTGGTGGTGATGGTGGTGGTGATGGTGGTGGTGGTGATGGTGGTGGTGATGGTGGTGGTTATGGTGGTGGTGGAGCTGGTGGTGGTGATGGTGGTGGTGCTGGTGGTGGTGATGGTGGTGCTGGTGGTGGTGCTGGTGGTGGTGCTGGTGGTGGTGCTGGTGGTGATGGTGGTGGTGATGGTGGTGGTGATGGTGGTGGTGATGGTGGTGGTGATGGTGGTGATGGTGCTGGTGGTGGTGATGGTGGTGGTGATGGTGGTGGTGGTGATGGTGGTGGTGATGGTGGTGGTGATGGTGGTGATGGTGGTGGTGATGGTGATGATGATGGTGGTGATGGTGGTGATGGTGATGGTGGTGATGGTGATGGTGATAGTGATGATGGTGGTGGTGGTGGTGGTGATGGTGGTGGTGGTGGTGATGGTGGTGATGGTGGTGATGGTGATGGTGGTGATGGTGGTGATGGTGGTGATGGTGGTGGTGATGGTGGTGGTGATGGTGGTGGTGGTGATGGTGGTGGTGGTGATAGTGGTGGTGGTGATGGTGGTGGTGATGGTGGTGGTGATGGTGGTGATGGTGCTGGTGATGGTGTTCTCTCGTCCACGTGGCTTTACCCTCTCTCTGTCTCTCAGTGTCATCACCGTCACCACCGTGGTCAATCCACCGCTGAACATTGCCGTGACGTGCCGCGTGGTCCGCGTTATTCCCTCCCACGATTCCCACGAATCAGGCTTGAGAGCGAGGATTTGAGGAGCGATCATTAACGTGATTGACTTTGGAACTCCAAATTTATAATTGGGATATAAATAAACGTCGCGTCGATACACCTACGTGTTACAATTAACCTATTGATTATATAACAAGAGGAGTTAAATATTTAACTGAATCGATGGTGACAACGTCAAATCGATTATTGCAGGCTTAATTAATGAGGGCTCACAGCGTTATGGTTAATTAATCATCATTGTTATCAGCATGCTTTACGTTTACATAAAGACCTCACTTACGCACTCGCTCACCAACTCACCCACCCGCTCACTCACATACTCAGTCGCCCACTTACTCACAAACTCACCCACACACTCACTCACCTACTCACCCACACACTCACTCACCTACTCACCCACACACTCACTCACCTACTCACCCACCCACTCACTCACATATTCAGTCGCCCATTTACTCACACACTCACCCACCCCCTCACCCACAACTCACCCATCCACCCACTCACACACCCCACTCACTGACTTACTCACTCATCCACCCACTCACTCATCCACCCACTCATCCACCCACCCACTCACCCACCCACCCACTCACCCACCCACTTACCCACCCACTCACCCACCCACTCACTCGCCAACCCTCTCACCCACTCACTCACTCACCTACTCATTCGCTCACTCGCTCATTCACTCACTCACCTACTCACTCACCCACAAACGCACCCACACACTCACTCACCTACTCACCCACCCACTCACTCACCTACTCACTCACCCACACACTCGCCCAACAAATCACCCACCCACTCACTCACCTACTCATTCGCTCACTCGCTCACTCACTCACCTACCATCTCACTCACTCACTTATCCACCCACTCACCCACCCACTCTCTAACTCACCTACTCACTCAACCACCATCTCACCAACTCACTCACCCATCCACCCACTCACTCACCTACTCACCCACCCACTCACTCACCTACTCACCCACCCACTCACTCACCTACTCACCCACTCACCCACCTACCCACACACCCATCCACTCATTCACCCACCCACTCATTCATCCAAACCCCCCGGTTATTCACTGCTCCAGGTACTCAATCAATTAAACAAACTCAGGCCTACTCCCGTATATTGGTCCCCCCCCACCACTAACCCCCCACCACTACCCCCCCACCACTAACTCCCACCCCACCACTAACCCCCACCACTAACCCCCCCCCTACTAACCCCTACAACACTAACCCCCACCCACCACTAACCCCCACCAATAACCCCCCCCCCCACCACTACCCCCCCCCCCACCACTAACCCCCCCCACCACTAACCCCCCAGCCACTAACCTCCCCCCACCACTAACCCCCCCCCACCACTAACACCCCCCCACCACTAACCCCCCCCACCACTAACCCCCACCCACCACTAACCCCCACCTCCAACCCCCCCCCACCACTAACCCCCACCACTAACCCCCCCCCACCACTCACCCCCACCCACCACTAACCCCCACCACTCACCCCCACCCACCACTAACCCCCACCTCCACCACTAACCCCCACCCACCACTAACCCCCACCTCCAACCCCTCCCTCCCTCCCACCTTCACCTCCCATTCTATCAATAACCCACCCCGCCCCCCTCTTCCCCCCCACCACCACACCCCCCCCCACACCCCCCTCTGCGTTTAACAAGCCCCCCCCACCCACCGTGAAGACCCCCCGCGTCCACCCCACACTCCCCCCCACCCCCACTAACCCCCCGCCCCGCCCAGCACCCCCTGGCCCCGCCCCCCCGGAATTGTAACAGCTCCACATATCACGTGACGTGCTGCACCTTACAACAATCGACCAATTAGCTCCTCCCCCCTCCCTCCTCCGCTCTCGCCCCGCCCCTCCCCACTCGCCCCCCCCCCCTTTGCCCCCCCCCCCAACACCACACTCCCACAAATTTCACCTGAAATGCAACCCCCCCAAGTACCACTACACACGTACCACTACACACGTACCACTACAAACACGTACCACTACACACATACCACTATACACATACCACTACACACACATGCCACTACACACACGTACCACTACACACGTACCACTACACACGTACCACTACACACACATGCCACTACACACACATACCACTACACACGTACCACTACACACACGTACCACTACACACACATACCACTACACACATACCACTACACACATACCACGACACACACATACCACTACACACATACCACTACACACACGTACCACTACACACACGTACCACTACACACATACCACTACACACGTACCACTACACACACGTAACACTAGACACACATACCACTACACACGTACCACGACACACACATACCACTACACACATACGACTACACACACGTACCACTACACACACGTACCACTACACACATACCACTGCACACGTACCACTACACACACGTAACACTACACACACATACCACTACACACGTACCACTACACACATGCCACTACACACACGTACCACTACAGACAGGTACCACTACACACACGTACCACTACACACGTACCACTACACACGTACCACTACACACACTTACCACTACACACGTACCACTACACACGTACCACTACACACACATACCACTACACACACATGCCACTACACACATACCACTACACACACATACCACTACACACACATCCACTACACACACGTACCACTACACACACGTACCACTACAAACACGTACCACTACACACACGTACCACTACAAACACATACCACTACACACGTACCACTACACACACATACCACTACACACATACCACTACACACACATACCACTACACACATACCACTACACACATACATACCACTACACACACGTACCACTACACACATACCACTACACACATACCACTACACACATACCACTACACACACATACCACTACATACATACCAATACACACACATGCCACTACACACACATACCACTACACACACATGCCACTACACACATACCACTACACACATACCACTACACACACATACCACTACACACATACCACTACACACACGTACCACTACACACGTACCACTACACACGTACCACTACACACACATGCCACTACACACATACCACTACACACACATACCACTACACACACATACCACTACACACACGTACCACTACACACGTACCACTACACACACATACCACTACACACACATACCACTACACACGCATACCACTACACACACATACCACTACACACATACCACTACACACACATGCCACTACACACATACCACTACACACACATACCACTACACACATACCACTATACACACATACATATTGTCCATGGACAGTAGGGTTATTATCCATAGATATTAGGGTTATTAACCATGGATAGTAGAGTTATTAACCATGGATTGTAAAGTTATTAACCATGGATTGTAAAGTTATTAGCCATGGATAGTAGAGTTATTAACCATGGATAGTAGAGTTATTATCCATGGATAGTAGAGTTATTAACCATGGATTGTAAAGTTATTAACCATGGATTGTAAGGTTATTAGCCATGGATAGTAGAGTTATTAACCATGGATAGTAGAGTTATTATCCATGGATAGTAGAGTTATTAACCATGGATTGTAAAGTTATTAACCATGGATTGTAAGGTTATTAGCCATGGATAGTAGGGTTATTAACCATGGATAGTAGAGTTATTATCCATAGTTAGTAGGGTTATTAACCATGGATAGTAGGGTTATTAACCATGGATAGTAGGGTTATTATCCATGGATAGTAGAGTTATTATCCATGGTTAGTAGAGTTATTAACCATGGATAGTAGAGTTATTATCCATGGTTAGTAGGGTTATTAACCATGGATAGTAGGGTTATTAACCATGGTTAGTAGGGTTATTAACCATGGATAGTAGGGTTATTAACCATGGTTAGTAGGGTTATTAACCATGGATAGTAGGGTTATTAACCATGGATAGTAGGGTTATTAACCATGGATAGTAGAGTTATTGCCCATGGATAGTAGGGTTATGATCCATGGATAGTGGGGTTATTAACCATGGTTAGTAGGGTTATTATCCATGGATAGTAGAGTTATTAACCATGTATAGTAGAGTTATTAGCCATGGATAGTAGAGTTATTAACCATGGATAGTAGAGTTATTAACCATGGATAGTAGAGTTATTATCCATGGATAGTAGGGTTATTATCCATGGATAGTAGAGTTAGTAACCATGGATATTAGAGTTATTAACTATGGATAGTAGAGTTATTAACCATGAATAGTAGAGTTATTATCCATGGATAGTAGAGTTATTAGCCATGGTTAGTAGAGTTATTATCCATGGATAGTAGGGTTATTAGCCATGGATAGTAGAGTTATTAGCCATGGATAGTAGAGTTATTAGCCATGGATAGTAGAGTTATTAGCCATGGATAGTAGAGATATTATCCATGGATAGTAGAGTTATTATCCATGGATGGTAGGGTTATTAACCATGGATAGTAGAGTTATTAACCATGGATAGTAGAGTTATTATCCATGGATAGTAGAGTTATTATCCATGGATTGTAAAGTTATTAGCCATGGATAGTAGAGTTATTAACCATGGATAGTAGAGTTATTATCCATGGATAGTAGAGTTATTAACCATGGATTGTAAAGTTATTAACCATGGATTGTAAAGTTATTAGCCATGGATAGTAGAGTTATTAACCATGGATAGTAGAGTTATTATCCATGGATAGTAGAGTTATTAACCATGGATTGTAAAGTTATTAACCATGGATTGTAAGGTTATTAGCCATGGATAGTAGGGTTATTAGCCATGGATAGTAGAGTTATTATCCATGGATTGTAAGGTTATTAACCATGGATAGTAGAGTTATTAACCATGGATAGTAGGGTTATTATCCATGGATAGTAGAGTTATTAACCATGGATAGTAGAGTTATTATCCATAGTTAGTAGGGTTATTAACCATGGATAGTAGGGTTATTAACCATGGATAGTAGGGTTATTATCCATGGATAGTAGAGTTATTATCCATGGTTAGTAGAGTTATTAACCATGGATAGTAGAGTTATTATCCATGGTTAGTAGGGTTATTAACCATGGATAGTAGGGTTATTAACCATGGTTAGTAGGGTTATTAACCATGGATAGTAGGGTTATTAACCATGGTTAGTAGGGTTATTAACCATGGATAGTAGGGTTATTAACCATGGATAGTAGGGTTATTAACCATGGATAGTAGAGTTATTGCCCATGGATTGTAGGGTTATGATCCATGGATAGTAGGGTTATTAACCATGGTTAGTAGGGTTATTATCCATGGATAGTAGAGTTATTAACCATGTATAGTAGAGTTATTAGCCATGGATAGTAGAGTTATTGCCCATGGATAGTAGGGTTATGATCCATGGATAGTAGGGTTATTAACCATGGTTAGTAGGGTTATTATCCATGGATAGTAGAGTTATTAACCATGTATAGTAGAGTTATTAGCCATGGATAGTAGAGTTATTAACCATGGATAGTAGAGTTATTAACCATGGATTGTAGAGTTATTATCCATGGATAGTAGGGTTATTATCCATGGATAGTAGAGTTAGTAACCATGGATATTAGAGTTATTAACTATGAATAGTAGAGTTATTAACCATGAATAGTAGAGTTATTATCCATGGATAGTAGAGTTATTAGCCATGGTTAGTAGAGTTATTATCCATGGATAGTAGGGTTATTAGCCATGGATAGTAGAGTTATTAGCCATGGATAGTAGAGTTATTAGCCATGGAGAGTAGAGTTATTAGCCATGGATAGTAGAGATATTATCCATGGATAGTAGAGTTATTATCCATGGATGGTAGGGTTATTAACCATGGATAGTAGAGTTATTAACCATGGATAGTAGAGTTATTATCCATGGATAGTAGAGTTATTATCCATGGATAGTAGGGTTATTATCCATGGATAGTAGGGTTATTAACCATGGATAATAGGGTTATTGTCCATGGATAGTGGGGTTATTAACCATGGATAGTAGGCTTATTATCCATGGAGGGTAGGGTTATTAGCCATGGATAGTAGAGTTATTAGCCATGTATAGTAGAGTTATTATCCATGGATAGTAGGGTTATTAACCATGGATAGTAGAGTTATAATCCATGGATAGTAGAGTTATTATCCATGGATGGTAGGGTTATTTTAGCCTTGGATAGTAGGGTTATTATCCATGCCTAGTAGGGTTATGATCCATGGATAGTAGAGTTATTAACTATGGATAGTAGGGTTATTAACCATGCCTAGTAGGGTTATTAGCCATGGATAGTAGAGTGATTATCCATGAATAGTAGGGTTATTAACCATGAATAGTAGGGATATTTACGATGGATAATAGAGTTATTATCCATGGATAGTAGAGTTATTAGCCATGTATAGTAGAGTTATTATCCATGGATATTAGGGTTATTAACCATGGATAGTAGAGTTATAATCCATGGATAGTAGAGTTATTATCCATGGATGGTAGGTTATTTTTAGCCTTGGATAGTAGGGTTATTATCCATGCCTAGTAGGGTTATGATCCATGGATAGTAGAGTTATTAACTATGGATAGCAGGGTTATTAACCATGCCTAGTAGGGTTATTAGCCATGGATAGTAGAGTGATTATCCATGAATAGTAGGGTTATTAACCATGAATAGTAGGGATATTTACGATGGATAATAGAGTTATTATCCATGGATAGTAGGGTTATTATCCATGGATAGTAGAGTTATTAACTATGGATAGTAGAGTTATTAACCATGAATAGTAGAGTTATTATCCATGGATAGTAGAGTTATTAGCCATGGTTAGTAGAGTTATTATCCATGGATAGTAGGGTTATTAGCCATGGATAGTAGAGTTATTAGCCATGGATAGTAGAGTTATTAGCCATGGATAGTAGAGTTATTAGCCATGGATAGTAGAGATATTATCCATGGATAGTAGAGTTATTATCCATGGATGGTAGGGTTATTAACCATGGATAGTAGAGTTATTAACCATGGATAGTAGAGTTATTATCCATGGATAGTAGAGTTATTATCCATGGATTGTAAAGTTATTAGCCATGGATAGTAGAGTTATTAACCATGGATAGTAGAGTTATTATCCATGGATAGTAGAGTTATTAACCATGGATTGTAAAGTTATTAACCATGGATTGTAAAGTTATTAGCCATGGATAGTAGAGTTATTAACCATGGATAGTAGAGTTATTATCCATGGATAGTAGAGTTATTAACCATGGATTGTAAAGTTATTAACCATGGATTGTAAGGTTATTAGCCATGGATAGTAGGGTTATTAGCCATGGATAGTAGAGTTATTATCCATGGATTGTAAGGTTATTAACCATGGATAGTAGAGTTATTAACCATGGATAGTAGGGTTATTATCCATGGATAGTAGAGTTATTAACCATGGATAGTAGAGTTATTATCCATAGTTAGTAGGGTTATTAACCATGGATAGTAGGGTTATTAACCATGGATAGTAGGGTTATTATCCATGGATAGTAGAGTTATTATCCATGGTTAGTAGAGTTATTAACCATGGATAGTAGAGTTATTATCCATGGTTAGTAGGGTTATTAACCATGGATAGTAGGGTTATTAACCATGGTTAGTAGGGTTATTAACCATGGATAGTAGGGTTATTAACCATGGTTAGTAGGGTTATTAACCATGGATAGTAGGGTTATTAACCATGGATAGTAGGGTTATTAACCATGGATAGTAGAGTTATTGCCCATGGATAGTAGGGTTATGATCCATGGATAGTAGGGTTATTAACCATGGTTAGTAGGGTTATTATCCATGGATAGTAGAGTTATTAACCATGTATAGTAGAGTTATTAGCCATGGATAGTAGAGTTATTGCCCATGGATAGTAGGGTTATGATCCATGGATAGTAGGGTTATTAACCATAGTTAGTAGGGTTATTATCCATGGATAGTAGAGTTATTAACCATGTATAGTAGAGTTATTAGCCATGGATAGAAGAGTTATTAACCATGGATAGTAGAGTTATTAACCATGGATTGTAGAGTTATTATCCATGGATAGTAGGGTTATTATCCATGGATAGTAGAGTTAGTAACCATGGATATTAGAGTTATTAACTATGAATAGTAGAGTTATTACCATGAATAGTAGAGTTATTATCCATGGATAGTAGAGTTATTAGCCATGGTTAGTAGAGTTATTATCCATGGATAGTAGGGTTATTAGCCATGGATAGTAGAGTTATTAGCCATGCATAGTAGAGTTATTAGCCATGGAGAGTAGAGTTATTAGCCATGGATAGTAGAGATATTATCCATGGATAGTAGAGTTATTATCCATGGATGGTAGGGTTATTAACCATGGATAGTAGAGTTATTAACCATGGATAGTAGAGTTATTATCCATGGATAGTAGAGTTATTATCCATGGATAGTAGGGTTATTATCCATGGATAGTAGGGTTATTAACCATGGATAATAGGGTTATTGTCCATGGATAGTGGGGTTATTAACCATGGATAGTAGGCTTATTATCCATGGAGGGTAGGGTTATTAGCCATGGATATTAGAGTTATTAGCCATGTATAGTAGAGTTATTATCCATGGATAGTAGGGTTATTAACCATGGATAGTAGAGTTATAATCCATGGATAGTAGAGTTATTATCCATGGATGGTAGGGTTATTTTTAGCCTTGGATAGTAGGGTTATTATCCATGCCTAGTAGGGTTATGATCCATGGATAGTAGAGTTATTAACTATGGATAGTAGGGTTATTAACCATGCCTAGTAGGGTTATTAGCCATGGATAGTAGAGTGATTATCCATGAATAGTAGGGTTATTAACCATGAATAGTAGGGATATTTACGATGGATAATAGAGTTATTATCCATGGATAGTAGAGTTATTAGCCATGTATAGTAGAGTTATTATCCATGGATAGTAGGGTTATTAACCATGGATAGTAGAGTTATAATCCATGGATAGTAGAGTTATTATCCATGGATGGTAGGGTTATTTTTAGCCTTGGATAGTAGGGTTATTATCCATGCCTAGTAGGGTTATGATCCATGGATAGTAGAGTTATTAACTATGGATAGCAGGGTTATTAACCATGCCTAGTAGGGTTATTAGCCATGGATAGTAGAGTGATTATCCATGAATAGTAGGGTTATTAACCATGAATAGTAGGGATATTTACGATGGATAATAGAGTTATTATCCATGGATAGTAGGGTTATTATCCATGGATAGTAGAGTTATTAACTATGGATAGTAGAGTTATTAACCATGAATAGTAGAGTTATTATCCATGGATAGTAGAGTTATTAGCCATGGTTAGTAGAGTTATTATCCATGGATAGTAGGGTTATTAGCCATGGATAGTAGAGTTATTAGCCATGGATAGTAGAGTTATTAGCCATGGATAGTAGAGTTATTAGCCATGGATAGTAGAGATATTATCCATGGATAGTAGAGTTATTATCCATGGATGGTAGGGTTATTAACCATGGATAGTAGAGTTATTAACCATGGATAGTAGAGTTATTATCCATGGATAGTAGAGTTATTATCCATGGATTGTAAAGTTATTAGCCATGGATAGTAGAGTTATTAACCATGGATAGTAGAGTTATTATCCATGGATAGTAGAGTTATTAACCATGGATTGTAAAGTTATTAACCATGGATTGTAAAGTTATTAGCCATGGATAGTAGAGTTATTAACCATGGATAGTAGAGTTATTATCCATGGATAGTAGAGTTATTAACCATGGATTGTAAAGTTATTAACCATGGATTGTAAGGTTATTAGCCATGGATAGTAGGGTTATTAGCCATGGATAGTAGAGTTATTATCCATGGATTGTAAGGTTATTAACCATGGATAGTAGAGTTATTAACCATGGATAGTAGGGTTATTATCCATGGATAGTAGAGTTATTAACCATGGATAGTAGAGTTATTATCCATAGTTAGTAGGGTTATTAACCATGGATAGTAGGGTTATTAACCATGGATAGTAGGGTTATTATCCATGGATAGTAGAGTTATTATCCATGGTTAGTAGAGTTATTAACCATGGATAGTAGAGTTATTATCCATGGTTAGTAGGGTTATTAACCATGGATAGTAGGGTTATTAACCATGGTTAGTAGGGTTATTAACCATGGATAGTAGGGTTATTAACCATGGTTAGTAGGGTTATTAACCATGGATAGTAGGGTTATTAACCATGGATAGTAGGGTTATTAACCATGGATAGTAGAGTTATTGCCCATGGATAGTAGGGTTATGATCCATGGATAGTAGGGTTATTAACCATGGTTAGTAGGGTTATTATCCATGGATAGTAGAGTTATTAACCATGTATAGTAGAGTTATTAGCCATGGATAGTAGAGTTATTGCCCATGGATAGTAGGGTTATGATCCATGGATAGTAGGGTTATTAACCATGGTTAGTAGGGTTATTATCCATGGATAGTAGAGTTATTAACCATGTATAGTAGAGTTATTAGCCATGGATAGTAGAGTTATTAACCATGGATAGTAGAGTTATTAACCATGGATTGTAGAGTTATTATCCATGGATAGTAGGGTTATTATCCATGGATAGTAGAGTTAGTAACCATGGATATTAGAGTTATTAACTATGAATAGTAGAGTTATTAACCATGAATAGTAGAGTTATTATCCATGGATAGTAGAGTTATTAGCCATGGTTAGTAGAGTTATTATCCATGGATAGTAGGGTTATTAGCCATGGATAGTAGAGTTATTAGCCATGGATAGTAGAGTTATTAGCCATGGAGAGTAGAGTTATTAGCCATGGATAGTAGAGATATTATCCATGGATAGTAGAGTTATTATCCATGGATGGTAGGGTTATTAACCATGGATAGTAGAGTTATTAACCATGGATAGTAGAGTTATTATCCATGGATAGTAGAGTTATTATCCATGGATAGTAGGGTTATTATCCATGGATAGTAGGGTTATTAACCATGGATAATAGGGTTATTGTCCATGGATAGTGGGGTTATTAACCATGGATAGTAGGCTTATTATCCATGGAGGGTAGGGTTATTAGCCATGGATAGTAGAGTTATTAGCCATGTATAGTAGAGTTATTATCCATGGATAGTAGGGTTATTAACCATGGATAGTAGAGTTATAATCCATGGATAGTAGAGTTATTATCCATGGATGGTAGGGTTATTTTTAGCCTTGGATAGTAGGGTTATTATCCATGCCTAGTAGGGTTATGATCCATGGATAGTAGAGTTATTAACTATGGATAGTAGGGTTATTAACCATGCCTAGTAGGGTTATTAGCCATGGATAGTAGAGTGATTATCCATGAATAGTAGGGTTATTAACCATGAATAGTAGGGATATTTACGATGGATAATAGAGTTATTATCCATGGATAGTAGAGTTATTAGCCATGTATAGTAGAGTTATTATCCATGGATAGTAGGGTTATTAACCATGGATAGTAGAGTTATAATCCATGGATAGTAGAGTTATTATCCATGGATGGTAGGGTTATTTTTAGCCTTGGATAGTAGGGTTATTATCCATGCCTAGTAGGGTTATGATCCATGGATAGTAGAGTTATTAACTATGGATAGCAGGGTTATTAACCATGCCTAGTAGGGTTATTAGCCATGGATAGTAGAGTGATTATCCATGAATAGTAGGGTTATTAACCATGAATAGTAGGGATATTTACGATGGATAATAGAGTTATTATCCATGGATAGTAGGGTTATTATCCATGGATAGTAGAGTTATTAACTATGGATAGTAGAGTTATTAGCCATGGATAGTAGAGTTATTAACTATGGATAGTAGGGATATTTACGATGGATAATAGAGTTATTAGCCATGGATAGTAGAGTTATTAACTATGGATAGTAGAGTTATTAGCCATGGATAGTAGAGTTATTAACTATGGATAGTAGAGTTATTAGCCATGGATAGTAGGGTTATTATCCATGGATAGTAGGGTTATTATCTATGGATAGTAGAGTTATTAGCCATGGATAGTAGAGTTATTATCCATGGATAGTAGAGTTATTAGCCATGGATAGTAGGGTTATTATCCATGGATAGTAGGGTTATTATCCATGGATAGTAGGGTTAATATCCATGGATAGTAGAGTTATTAGCCATGAATAGTAGGGTTATTATCAATGGATAGTAGAGTTATTATCCATGGATAGTAGAGTTATTAGCCATGAATAGTAGGGTTATTATCCATGGATAGTAGGGTTATTAACCATGGATAGTAGAGTTATTATCCATGGATAGTAGGGTTATTAACCATGGATAGTAGGGTTATTATCCATGGATAGTAGAGTTATTAACCATGGATAGTAGGGTTATTAACATGGATAGTAGAGTTATTAACCATGGATAGTAGGGTTATTATCCATGGATAGTAGGGTTATTATCCATGGTTAGTAGGGTTATTAACCATGGATAGTAGAGTTATTAACCATGGATAGTAGGGTTATTATCCATGATAGTAGGGTTATTATCCATGGTTAGTAGGGTTATTAACCATGGATAGTTGAGTTATTATCCATGGATAGTAGGGTTATTAACCATGGATAGTAGGGTTAATATGCATGGATAGTAGGGTTATTATCCATGCCTAGTAAGGTTATTATCCATGGATAGTAGGGTTATTAACCATGAATAGTAGGGTTATTAACCATGGATAGTAGAGTTATCATCAATGGATAGTAGAGTTATTATCCATGGATAGTAGGGTTATTAACCATGGATAGTAGAGTTATTATCAATGGATAGTAGGGTTATTATCCATGGATAGTAGGGTTATTATCCATGGATAGTAGAGTTATTATCAATGGATAGTAGAGCTATTATCCATGGATAGTAGGGTTATTAACCATGGATAGTAGAGTTATTATCAATGGATAGTAGGGTTATTATCCATGGATAGTAGGGTTATTATCCATGGATAGTAGAGTTATTATCAATGGATAGTAGGGTTATTATCCATGGATAGTAGGGTTATTATCCATGGATAGTAGAGTTATTAACCATGGATAGTAGGGTTATTAACCATGGATTGTAGGGTTATTATCCATGGATAGTAGAGTTATTAACCATGGATAGTAGAGTTATTATCCATGGATAGTAGGGTTATTATCCATGGATAGTAGAGTTATTAACCATGGATAGTAGGGTTATTAACCATGGATTGTAGAGTTATTAACCATGGATTGTAGAGTTATTAACCATGGCTAGTAGGGTTATTATCCATGGATAGTAGGGTTATTAACCATGGATAGTAGAGTTATTGCCCATGGATAGTAGGGTTATTATCCATGGATAGTAGAGTTATTAACCATGGATAGTAGAGTTATTAGCCATGGATTGTAGAGTTATTAACCATGGATAGTAGAGTTATCATCCATGGCTAGTAGGGTTATGATCCATGGCTAGTAGCCAGGTATAGACGGCTTGGGCTATAAATTTCCCGTGATGCTAATGAGAGGCAATTACGGAGCAGGCGGGTGGGCGGGCATCAGGCCAAGGCTCTTGTTAGAGCAGAGAGAGATAAAGATCGGGGGCAGAGATATAATCTGAGGGGGGAGGGAGATAGAGAGGGAGGGGGGAGATAGAGAGAGGGGGGAGGGAGATAGAGAGAGGGGGGGGAGATGGAGGGGAGAGATAGAGAGAGGGGGGAGGGGAGATAGAGAGGGGGGGGGAGGGAGATAGAGAGAGGGGGGAGATAGAGAGGGGGGGAGATAGAGAGAGGGGGGGAGATGGAGGGGGGGGGAGAGAGGCTATCGATGAGGGGGCTCTAGATTGGGATTCTATTTGCTCCAAATATGCAAAAAATCTCCATGCAACCACTGTGTTCGTAGCTTCACAAACCCAGTCGAGTAATGACACTGGACAGAGGGGGGCAATGGGGAGGGGATGGAGGGGGGGGTCTGGGGGGCGGGGTGGAGGGGGGGGGAGTTGATCCCCCCCTCCCCCCCCCCCCTCTGCACCCCCCCTAATCAACGTTGAGCAACATAATTGGGCCGTCGTAGAGAGCGGGAGCGAGTTGAAAATGCGTGGTCAATTTTTAATCATTACCTGGAGTACCTCTCGACCTATCAGCGATCCTCACTGATTGCCCCCCTCCCCACCACCAACCCCCCCACCACCCCCCCACCAACCCCCCACCAATCCCTCCAACAACCCCTCCTCCCACACCGCAGGTAGCGTGGGGGTGGTCAATGTTATTCTTTTTTAACGTACGTATGTTTGTGTTCATGTTTGTGTTGTTATTGTTGTGTTGTCATTGTTGTGTTGTTGTTGTTGTTGTGTGCTCGTTACTGGTGTGTTGTTGTGCTGCGCGTTGTTGTTGTTGTTGTTTTTGTTGTGTTGTTGTGCTGCGTTGTTGTGATTGTTGTGTTGTTATTGTGTTGTTTTGGTGTTATTGCTGTGTTGTTGTTATTGTTGTTGCGCTGTGTTTGTTGTTGTTGTTGTTATAGATGTGGTGTTGTGTTCTTGTGTTGGTGTATTGGTTGTTGTTGTTGTGTTTGGTATTGTGCGTTGTTGTTCATGCTTTTTTGTCATGCTGTGTTATTGTTGGTGTGTTGTTGTTGTGGTGGTGGTGGTGTCGTTGTGTTATTGTTGTTGTATTGGTGTGTTTGTTGTGTTGTTGTTGTGTGTGGCTGTACCGGGTGGCCAGCAACCACGCACGCCCGGCCGCCTTTGTCTTCCCAGTGGCGATGTTTACTACACACACAGCACCAGGTACTCATTTAAGGCTGAGTCGACCTAGGGGAGTCCCAGGACCGGTTCACGTAATCGTAACCGGTGATGATCGCCGTGAGCGGGAATCGAACTCGGAACGCCAGGTTCGTAGAACAACGTAGCGCTAACCACTACACACACAGTGACACACACAGTGACACACAGTGACATACACAGTGACACACACATGTGACACACACACAGTGACACACAGTGACATACACACAGTGACACACAGTGACATACACATTGACACACACAGTGACACACACACAGTGACACACACACAGTGACACACAGTGACACACACAGTGACACACACACAGTGACACACAGTGACACACACAGTGACACACACAGTGACACATGCACACAGTGACACACACACAGTGACACACACTGACACACACAGTGACACACACAGTGACACACACAGTGACACACAGTGACATACACAGTGACACACCGTGACACACACACACAGTGACACACAGTGACACACACACAGTGACACACACAATGACACACACACAGTGACACAAACACAGTGACACACGGTGACACACACAGTAACACACAGTGACACACACACAGTGACACACACACAGTGACACACAGTGACACACACAGTGACACACACACATAGTGACACACACACGGTGACACACGCACAATGACACACACATAGTGACACACACACACAGTGACACACACACAGTGACACACAGTGACACACACACACAGTGACACACAGTGACACACACACAGTGACACACAGTGACACACACACAGTGACACACACAGTGACACACAGTGACACACAGTGACACACACACACAGTGACACACACACAGTGACACACAGTGACACACACACAGTAACACACACACTGACACACACACACACACAGTAGCCGGGTTCTATCCTAGCCGCAGCTACGCTAACTGCTGCGCCACCGCTCATCAAGACCCCAGCCACCACCCCACAACCACGACCACCGCCACCACCACCACAACCACCACAACAACCACCACAACAACCACCACCACAACAACCACCACCACCGCCACCACAACAACCACCACAACAACAACCACCACCACCGCCACCACAACAACCACCACCACAACAACCACCGCCACCGCCACCACCACAACAACAATACCACAACAACCACCACAACCACCACCACAACAACCACCACCGCCACTACCACAACAACAACCACCACCACAACAACCACCACCGCCACCACCACAACAACCACCACCACAACAACCACCACCGCCACCACCACAACAACCAACACCACAAGAACCACCACAACAACCACCACAACAACCACCACCACAACAACCACCACCACAACAACCACCACCGCCACCACCACCACAACAACCAACACCACAAGAACCACCACAACAACCACCACAACAACCACCACCACAACAACCACCATCACCACCACCACCACCGCCACCACCACAGCCACCGCAGCTGTGGAGACGGTGAGTGATGCCGGCGTCATGATGGGAGCGATGCGACTCGCACTTTGATATCCACAACTTAGCGGAGAGACATGAAAGCGATTGAGATGCATTTGCCTGTGGAGGTGGGGGAGGAGGGAGGGAGGGAGGAAGGAGAGGGGAGGGAGGGGAGGGGGGAGGGGAGGGAGGGAAACTCTCTCCCCCTCTCTCCTGCTCTCCATCCACTCACCCACTCACTCCTTCACCCACTCACCCCCTCACCCCCTCACCCACTCAACCCACCCACCCACTCACCCCCTCACCCCCTCATCCACTCACCCACTCACCCCCTCACCCACTCACCCACTCACCCCCTCACCCACTCACCCACTCAACCACTCACCCACTCAACCCACCCACCCACTCACCCCCTCACCTCCTCACCCACTCCACCCACTCACCCCCCTCACCCATTCACCCACCTCACCCACTCACAAACTCACACCTTCACCCACTCGCCCCACTCACCCACTCACAGAGACCCACAGAGACCCATACTCATAGAGACCCATAGAGACCCATACTCACAGAGACCCATAGAGACCCACAGAGACCCATACTCACAGAGACCCATAGAGACCCACAGATACCCATACTCATAGAGACCCATAGAGACCCATACTCACAGAGACCCATAGAGACCCACAGAGACCCATACTCACAGAGACCCACAGAGACCCATACTCATAGAGACCCATAGAGACCCATACTCACAGAGACCCATAGAGACCCACAGAAACCCATACTCACAGAGACCCACAGAGACCCATACTCACAGAGACCCATACTCACAGAGACCCATACTCACAGAGACACACAGAGACCCATAGAGACCCCACAGAGACCCACAGAGACCCATAGAGACCCACCGAGACCCATAGAGACCCACAGAGACACACAGAGACCCATAGAGACCCACAGAGACCCACAGAGACCCACAGAGACCCATACTCGCAGAGACGCAAACTAAACTCAACTATTGTGACCATCTAAGGCCCCCTCCCGAGCTACTGCTCAGGAAGCTTCCTCGTCAGAAGCACGCCTCGACTGTCGCAGAAGATAACTTGACTGAGTGGTAGTTGAGCAGCAGCATCATCATCATCAATCATCATCATCATCAATCATCATCATCACTGTCACCATCATCATCACTATCATCATCACTGTCACCATCATCATCACTGTCATCATCAATCATCATCATCACTGTCATCATCATCAATCATCAATCATCATCATCCATAATCATCATCAATCATCATCAATCATCATCATCAGTCATCATCATCGATCATCATCATCATCAACCATCATCATCAATCATCATCAATCAGCATCATCAATCATCCTCATCAATCATCAATCATCATCATCCTCATCATCATCATCAATCATCATCATCAATCATCATCAATCATCATCATCAATCATCATCATCAATCATCATCATCGCTTGGAGATTACACAGCAGAGAGACACCAGGTCTAAGCGCGTGGTGGTGACGATTCTGAACGTGGATTGATTCAGGGGGGAGCTGGAGACAAATCCACGCGAGCACGGGGAGAGAGACACGCATGCTTCAGATGAGGAGCAGCAGCAGGCATCGTCAGGGTCGGGATCGAACCCACGACCTCCTGTATACCAGGCGAGGTAGTCAACATCTCCTAGCCAACGTGGTGATAATGAGAGAGAGAGAGACACGCATGCTTCAGATGAGGAGCAGCAGCAGGCGTCCTCATGGTTGGGATCGAACCCACGACCTCCTGTATACCAGGCGAGGTAGTCAACATCTCCTAGCCAACGTGGTGATGATGAGAGAGAGAGAGAGACACGCAGGCTTCAGATGAGGAGCAGCAGCAGGCGTCCTCATGGTTGGGATCGAACCCACGACCTCCTGTATACCAGGCGAGGTAGTCAACATCTCCTAGCCAACGTGGTGATGATGATGATGAGAGACACGCAGGCTTCAGATGAGGAGCAGCAGCAGGCGTCCTCAGGGTTGGGATCGAACCCACGACCTCCTGTATACCAGGCGAGGTAGTCAACATCTCCTAGCGAACGTGGTGATGAGAGAGAGAGACACGCATGCTTCAGATGAGGAGCAGCAGCAGGCGTCCTCAGGGTTGGAATCGAACCCACGACCTCTTGTATACCAGGCGAGGTAGTCAACATCTCCTAGCCAACGTGATGATGATGAGAGAGAGAGAGACGCAGACTCCAAATATACAGCAGCAGCAGCAGGCATCGTCAGGGTCGGGATCGAACCCACGACCTCCTGTATACCAGGCGAGGTAGTTAACATCTCATAGCCACCGTGCCTTCCTCACTGATTTATCTGTGGGGAGGGAGGAGGGGAGGGTGGGGGGGAAGCGCTTGATAGCTCATCGGATTTCTTCAGGACAGATACAAACCGTGCAGTGTAATTGTAACTCCGAATGGAGGGCGTGCGCTGTACCTCACCCCTCCCCCCCCCCCCCCCCCCCCCCTGTCGACTCGCTCAGACAATCCACACACACACACATACACACCTTTTGTCGCGTCTTCGCCTTGTTAATTATAATGATCTTACTCAACAACGTATCTCCCACTCCCCCCCTTCCACCACCACCAATCTCCCCCGCCACCACCACCACCACTCTGCCTCCCACCACCGTCACCCCACTAACCTCACGTGCAATATCATTCCAAATTAATTCGTGTGTTACGCCGTGGCCTCGTTACAATTATCGGAGGCCTCTTACGATGGTAAATACGAGCGTCGGCTAAATTGAGAGCGAGGGAGGGAGAGGGGGGAGAGAGAGG